>NW_020954723.1:28368528-28383122 GCF_900497805.2 Vombatus ursinus
ACACACACACACACACACACACACACACACACACACACACACACACACACACGATAAATTGGAGATAATGTGCACAAGAAAGAGATTAACACTAATGGGGATTGGGAAAAGCTTCTTGCAGAAGGTGTGACTTAACTGAAACTGGAAGGAAGCCAAGAAAGCTCAGAGGTAGAGATGAGGAAGGGCAGAGTTTCAGGCATGAAAGACAGATAGGGAAAAGGCCCAGAGTCAAAAGATACAGTGTCATCCATGCCAGTCATCATGCCAGTGTCACTGGATGGCAGATTATATGGAGGTGGGAGCTGGGGCTGGAGGAGGGGTTGTGTAAGAGGACTGGAAAGATAGGAAAGGGTGAGGTTATGGAGGGATCTAAAAGCAAAACAGGATATTATATTTGATTCTGGAGTTAACAGGTAGCTGCTAGAGCTGACTGAATAGGAGGGTGATATAGTTAGAATTGCCCCTTAGGAAGACCCATTTAACAACTGAGTGTAGGACAGACTGAAGTGTGGCAGGGAAAGCCACCAGCAGACTATTGAAATAGTCCAGGTAGGAGATGATAAAGAGTCTATACCAGGGAAACGGCAGTATCAGAGGAGAGAAGGGTACAAAAGACGTTAACAAAGATAAAATCAAAAAGTTTTAGCAACAGATTGGGAGTTGACGATGGCACATAAATTGGAAACCTGGGAGACTAAAAGGATGCTGGTACCTCTGATGGTAATAAGGAAGTTACAAAGAAAAGAGGGTTTGAGGGAAAGAGAAGGAGTTTAGTTTTAGTCGGGTTCAGTTAAAAATGTCTATAAAAAATCCAGTCTGAGATGTCCAATAGGTAGGTAGAGATGTGAGACCAGAGATCAGGAGAGAGCATAGGGCTGGACAAGCAAGTCTGAAAGTTATCAACATAGGGATAAGAATCTATTCCATGGGAGCTGATTAGATTACCAAGTGAAATGGTATAGAAGAGAAAAGGGCCCAGGAAAAAGCCTTAGGGGACACTGATGGTTAACAAGTGTGACCCAGACGAAGATCCAGCAAAGGAAACTTAGAAGGAATGGGCAGAAAGGTAATAGAAGGGCATTACCATGAAAACCTAGATAGAAGAAAGTATCAATAAAAGGGTGATCAACAGTGTCAAAAGACACAGAAGGGTCAAGAAGGATGAGGACTGAGAAAAAGCTACTGGATTTGCAAGTTAAAGAGACTATTGGCAACTCTGAAGACAGCACTTTCAGTTGAATGATCAAGACAGAAGCCAGATTAAAGAGAGTTAAGAAGAGAGTGAGGGAAAGGAAATAGAAGAAGCACAGATCCTAAACAGTCTCCTCAAGGAGTTAAGTCAGAATATAGCATGACAGCTAGCAAGGATGGATCAAGTGAGGGTTTTTTGAAGATGGAGGAGAAATGGGCATGTTTATAGGCAGTAGAAAGGTAGTCACTAGACAGGGAGAAATCGAAGATAATGAGAGTGGGGATCATATAGAAGGCAATATGCTGGAGAAGATGATGAAAAGGAATCTCTTGTGAACGTAGAGGGGTTTGCTTTGGCAATGTGAAACAGTGATGAAGGCAGAGAAAGTGGCAAAAGGATTAAGAGAGAAAGGGGAGCTTTCTAGTAAATGGTCCCATTTTTTTTAGTGAAGTATGAGGCAAGTTTACTCCCCAGAGTACTTCTCTTTGCTCCTTATATTCTCCACTACTTCTTTCTATAGGCTGGCTGCCCCCTTTCCATGGAATGGACTCCATCTTCACCTCCACTTCAAGGCATTCCTTACTTCCTTCAATATTTAACTAAAACACCACCTTTATCTTGAGCTCTTCAAATGGCTAACGTTTTTCCAGCCTAACAACCCTATAATTAACCACCATGAATTAGTTTTGTATTTATCCTACATATACTTATTTACTCTGTATATATCGATAAATGTACCAGATGTCTCCCCCAACAGAATGTAAGCACTTCAGTGCTTGATAATTAGTTGGTTGCTTTAGTCCATAATGAACAATATACAACATGCCTTTCCTACAAAAAAAAAGTAAATGTATTCTTGCAAAGTTTTAAACAGAAGGATACGAGGCACAGCAAAAGGCTGGGCAAAAGCATGAAAAGCAGAGCCCCATGTAATCTGCCATGGTGCAATATAAGTATACACAAACCGCAACTTATATAGAAGTTCCCAAAGCTGCAAGAAAAGAACAGAAAAGAAAAATTAGTAAGAAAATCTTATCATCAAAATTATTTATAATTTAAGAAACTAAAGGAGACTATTGTATCTTTTCTTAACAAGAAAATGGCAGATCTTTTGATATCTGAGTCAGCAGTTAGAAATTTTATGTCTCCTAAGACTGCAGTATATTTTAAAGAATAAGGATCATTATCCATGACCTGTTTCATGTTGAGTTTGACTTTGGTTTACTTTGATGGCTTTTAGTGGCACTGCAGTTAGGTGCCAAGGGGAAAGGGGGAGGGGGTGGAACCTTGTGGAAGAAGCAAAGTGCACAAATACTTTAGGTATCAGGTGATTCCTTTAAAATAACTAACTTAACTGGGTATTTTTGTCAGAATGATAAAAAATACATTAATAGTAAATATTTTCATTAGCTCTTCAACTACAAACATATATTCTACCACAATTCATACACCACAATCCTGGAGTCAGGAAGACTAGAGTTCAAATTCAGTCTCAGAAATTTCCTAGCTATGTGATCCTGGGCAAGTCACTTAATCTGCCTCAACTTCCTCAACTGTAAAATGGAGATAATAATAGCACTTACCTCTCATAGTTGTTGTGAGGACCAAATGAGATGATAATTGTAAAGCACTTACCACAGTGCCTGGCACGTAGTCTAAGTGCTATTTAAATGTCAGTAATTATTATCAACATTATCATATTCATAGAATCATTCTACCTAGCGACTATAGGTTGGGAAGATGAGCTTCCTCAACCAAAAAAGGCATGATACTAGAACTGTGGATTTTTTTGTTTAAATGACCGTCCCCCTGCAACTTTATTTTCTTACAGATTAGCAAGATAAGGTCTAACTTTAATCTAAAGGTTTAAAGCTTTACAGCAATCACATGTTCCTTCTGTTGATTCTCAATATCTTAAAAACACTTCTCTGTTCCACTGTTCATTTCTATTCTGATCATTTCCCTGTTCATCAGGAAAGGAAATAAAAGGATACTCAAGCACAGTAGTTGATGTGGTAAAATCTCACATTGTGCAAATACCCCAGAGGTAAGACACTGATGATCATAATAATGAAACTGATAACCTTTCATAAAAGCAGTGGTCAGATTAAATAGAGGCAGCATGGTATAATCGATACAGAGCTATCTTCAAAGGCAAGAAAGACCTGAGAATTTATGTTTCCTCTCTGACAGATAATGGCTGTGCGACCCTCAGTAAGTTACTTAACTTCTCAGTGCTCTGGGCAGATTCATAAGATATAAGTTGCAGACAAAGGGCCAATCTACACTGGCAGTGGAAGTTTCTCACCTAGCATTTCTCATTGGAATGAAATCACAGGCCCCATCTTTATCCCTATTTCTCTAGTTAAAAACTTTTAAGAAGAGAAATGTTGAACTCCTTCTATAGTTTTATTGCTAACACTGCCCTCAACATCAAACAACTGAAAAGAAAAATAACAACTGGATTACAATAACTTTCTAACTATTCTCTCCGCATCCAGGATCTTCCTACTATTAAAATTCATTCTACATACTGTGACTGATCTTCCCACAATATAACTTTCATCGTCTCACTTACCTTCTTAAGAATCTAAGACTCCCACTTCTATCTGGTTTTCAAGGCCTTCTGTAATCAAGACTCTACTTATCTAATCTTAATTACAACTCTTCTCCAATCCATAATGATGTGTTCCAACAAGACTGACTTCCTCCCTTCTCCCCACATGACACTACACTCATTTCTGCCTATATACTTTTGCTTATTATTTCTGCTTGCCCTTCCCTACCCCCAAAGCAACTTGGACGATCCAACCATCTTTTCTCTCTGTGCGTGAATACCACCTACTCTTCAGGGCCTAGCTCAAGTTCTGCCTCTTTCAGGAAGCCTTTCTGAATTACTCCAGAACAGACTATTTCTTTCTTCTCTACAATTCTGTTGCATTTATTAGTAAACATCACAGTTTAGCACTTAGATAAGAACATCACCTCCCTAGCAGGGACTATGCCTTACATTTCTCTTCTACCTTCAATACTGAGAAAACAAATTTGCTGCTGGGGAAGTAGGGTCAAGCCAAATTTTGGCATAATGATCCCAAAGTATTCTATTGTTATTGTTCAGGCCAGAGTTTCTAAAGCTGAAGACAAAACTTTCGATGCTGAGTTACCTTGTTGAAGAATATGGACATGAAGAAGAGATCTAATAGCATTGTCTCTGACAAAGCCTCATAGTCAAATTTGAAAAAGAGCACAGTGAAGATGACGGTGACATACTGACAAGTTGGGCTGCTGAAAGAAGAACGTAGCAACTTCAAACCAGCAATGGTGATCATTAAAGCACCTAACCTATAATAGGATAAAAGCAAAATTCATCAGCTACTGACTGTGACAAATCTGATAAATGCAAACTAATTACCACTCTTAAAAGGTTGAATTTACTTGGCTTTTACTTTCTGGATGAAATGCAAATGATTTTCTATTGGTTAACTCAAATAACATTCTTGGGTTTTACATGTTACGAAACTTCCTAGTCCAATTAAGTCAAATCCTAAAGGAGCCTAACTACTAAAAAATTTTTTAAAACATGCAGCATTTTTCATTTACTCAATCAACAAACTCCCATTAAGTGTCTACTATGTGCTAGGCACTGTTGGGCCCTGTTTTAGGAACAGCAACAAAAAAAGGACACTATTTCTGTCTGCAAGGAAGTTGTACTCTACTTGAGAGCAGGGAAGGAAAACATCTTGTACACACCTAAGTACAATACAAGACAGTTTGATGAGGGAAAAGGAAAGATACAAGTACTGTACTTTAAGAAAACCTATGGGGAAGACAATTATTTTCAGCTTGGAGAATTAGGGAACAAGGGGCACCTCAACAAAACCTGAAGGAAGAGAATTCTGAAAGGCAGACTTGGAGAAAGAGTGGATTTCAGGCACAGGAAATGGCCTTCATGGATCCACAGAGATGGAAGACGGAATGCTAAGTTCAAGGAACAACTTATGGTCCCATTTGACTGGAATGTAGACTAGATGAAGAGTAGCACTGCCTCATTATAAAATCACACTAGGAAGGACAGGGAAATCAGACTCTGGAACTAGAATTCCAGAGTTTAATATAAAGGCAATAGTTTTTGGGCAGCAGAATGACATGGACAGACTTGTACCTTAGAAAGATCATTCTGTCAACTGCAATGGGTTAGAGAAGGAAGAGATAAGAACAAAGAAACTAGTTATGAGGCAAATAGTCTGGGCTAGAGGTGCTAAGGGCCTGAACTGGGCTAGTGGCAGTATGAGTGGAAAAAAAGAGGAGATGGGGGAGGGGAATCCATATATTTTTTTAAAAGAGAAAAAATGCTTTAAGAATAGTAACCAACAACAGTGGCTGGTCATTTGGAACATCAATTTTTAAAATAGGTTATAGTGCTACAGGGAGAACAGTAAGGGTATCTGGATCAAGAAGTGAAAAGCAGAATGAAAAAAAAAAGGAAAGAAACAAAGCCATTTTTAAAAACTTCTCAGCTATGATGGTGTCTAGCACATAATAGGAAATCAATAAATATTTGTTTATCGGTTACCTCACAATTTTGCTTAGAACAGATCTTGGTAGGGCAGTCTAGTATTAAAAGACTTTTATACTTACTCAGTATCCAGTTTCTTAGGACTAGCAATAGTCTTTGCACTGCTACTGAGCTCATTAAGAACGATCAATGGGTAGATAACATTCTTCTCCACAAAAATAAGCCATACATGAAGTTTCTCAAACCACATAACATGGGCTGCATCTAACAGGGTAACAAAAAACACACATACTATGTGTCATCTTGGAATTATAGATAGCTTGGTCACTGGATAAGAAAGGGAAATCTTGTAATATTCAAATAGCAATTATAGGTTAATGCAAGCAAAATATGTACAAAATTCAGTATTTCATACCCGATCCATTACCAACTTTTAAGTGATCTATGAAATCAACAACTTGCACCTATAAGATTATAGTATTAAGGGTTATAGCCCACTTTCTTCATTAAAATTTTATTTCTGTAACTTATCCTAAGGCAGAAGGTAAACCTAGGGTTTTGAAGGCTACATGTAGCACAACCTAAGCCTTTGCAGGATTTACTTGGAAAGATTTCAGAGAATGTGCCCAGGGACAGACAGATATGCTTATTTAGCACCAGCCTATTTAAGCTAGCAAAGGTGTACCAATGTATATATCACACACATTTATTTTGAAGAAGATGCAAAATTGTACCAAAAGAACAACAAGTGAACAAATAATTTTAAGGCCCAGAAAGATCAATATGTTTGATCACCTGGTGAAGAACTAGTTTTAGCTATAGATTAAGGCATAGAGAGGTTGTGATCTGCTTTATGGAGGGAATACTAGTACAGCTTAAATCACAGATCTAACAGAAGCAATTAGTTCAAGTCAATTACAAATCAGATGTACAGTTCTAAGACTTTTGTAAATTTCATTCACTAAGCCCCTAAAGATCTAAAAAGTCATAAACTTTTTGCTGCTATGACTAATATTCATAAATAAATCACTTAAACTTTCACAAAGATATTTTTTTACCAAAAAGAAAATGACAAACATTTGCTTCCTAATGCTGTACCCAGACATATGTAAGCAGACATGCATGTGTAAGTGGAAAAGACACCTTAGAGCCTGAAGAAGTGCTCTGAAAATAGTGTAGGATTCCATATGTCGTCAAAAAACTCTATTCATAATACAACTTTTTTTCAAATATCTCAAACATTTGTTTCATTGAAGAAAATTCCCAAGGTCAAACGAGTTTTAATCTGACGTGCCTGAATTACTGAAAACAATGTCATCATGTTTTAATAAGCTACTGGATGTGTGAAATATTTTCATGCTCTTGTTTAATTCAATAGCATTTTTCTAAATAATACAAATTTTGACTAGACCATTTTTTGACAAGTCAACAAAATAAATACATTTAGTGTGATACAATATCACAGTCAGGAAAATGCCCACTAAAAATTAAGTACTGTAAGGCGTTGTCAATATAATGCTGCTATTAAGATGTCTAATTACAAATAAACTAAAAAAGTATATATTTTATATAATTTGCTAAGTGAGAAGTTTTCAGAAGACAACAAATGTTCAAAAAAAATCTTTAGAGTCGAAAATTATATGATTAACAATAGTTTGGTTTTTTTTTGTTAAACACATTTCCATACTAGTCATGTTGTGAAAAAAGAATCAGAACAAAAGGGAAAAACCAGGAGAAAGGGAAAAAAAGAGATAGAGAGAAAATAGTATATTTCACTCTGCATTCAGACTCCATAGTTCTTTTTCTGGATGTGGCAACATTTTCCATCATGAATCTTTTGGAATTGTTTTAGATCAATTGCTGAGAAGAGCTAAGCTTATCAAAGTTGGTCATCGTACAATGTTGTTGCTATTGTGTACAATATTCTCCTGGTTCTGCTCATTTCACTCAGTATCAATTCATGTAAGTCTTTCCAGGTTTTTCTGAAACCCATCTGCTCATCATTTCTTATGGAAAAATAGTATTTCATTACATTCACATACCACAACTTGTTCAGCTATTCTCCAATTGATGGGCATCCCCTCAATTTCCAAATCTTGGTCACCACAAAAAGAGCTGCTATAAATATTTTTGTACATGTGGGTCCTTTTCCCGTTTTTATGATCTCTTTGGGATACAGACCTAGTATTAGTAGTGCTGGATCAAAAAGTTTGCACAGTTTTATGGCACTTTAGGCATAGTTCCAAACTGCTGTCCAGAATCTTTGGATCAGTTCACAATACCACCAACAATGCTTTAGTGTTCCAATTTTTCTACATTTTCTCCAACTTACGTCATTTTCTTTTTTTATCATGTTAACCAATCTGATAGGTGTGATGTGGTACCTCAGTTGTTTTAATTTGCATTTCTCTAATCAATAGTGATTTAGTGCATTTTTTCATGTGACTATAGACAGCTTTAATTTCTTCATCCAAAAACTGATAAGATCTTCTGACCATTTATCAATTAGGGAATGACTTGTATTCTTCCATGTTTGACTCAGCTCTCTATATATTTTAGAAATGAGGCTTTTATCAGAGATAATGGCTGCAAAAATTGTTTCCTAGCTTTCTGCTTCCCTTCTAATCTTGGTTGCATTGGCTTTATTTGTGCAAAAACGTTTTAAATTAATGTAATCAAAATTATCCATTTTGCATTTCATAATGTTCTCTATCTCTTGTTTGGTCATAAATTCTTCCCTGCTCCATAGATCTGACTGATGAACTACTCCCTGTTTTCCTAATTTGCTTATAGTTTCACCCTTTATATCTAAATCATGTGTCCATTTTGACCTTATCATGGTATATGGTGTAAGGTGTTGGTCTATGCCTAGTTTCTGCCATACTATTTTCCAGTTTACCCAGCAGTTTTTGTCAAATATTGAGTTCTTATCCCATAAGCTGGGTCTTTGGGTTTATCAAACAGTAGATTACTAGAGTCATTGACTACTATGTCCTGTGTACCTAACCTATTCCACTGATCCTGTGTACCTAACCTATTCCACTCTATTTCTTAGCCAGTACCAAGTAGTTTTGATGATTGCTGCTTCATTATATAGCTCTAAATCTGGTATGGCTAGGTCACCTTCCCTTGCATTTCTTTTCATTAATTCCCTTGATATTCTGGACCTTTTGTTTTTCCAGACGAATTTTGTTATTATTTTTTCTAGCTCTATAAAATAATTTTTGGTAGTTTGATTGGTATGGCACTGAATAAGTAAATTAATTTAGGTAGAATGGTCATTTTTATTATATTAGCTTGGCCTACCCATGAGCAACAAATATTTTTCCAATTATTTAGATCTGACTTTATTTGTGTGAAAAGTGTTTTGTAATTGTGTTCATACAGCTCCTGGCTTCATCTTGGCAGATAGACTCCCAAATATTTTACATTGTCTGCAGTTATTTTAAATGGAATTTCTCTTTCTATCTCTTGCTGCTGGATTTTGTTAGTAATACATAGAAATGCTGATAATTTATGTGGGTTTAACAATAATCTTAATTTAGTTTGTATACTGAAAATCTGAACCCCAGCTCTGACAATTATAAGGTGTATAAGCCTGAGCCATTATTTTACTTCTCAAAACTTTACTCTCCTTACCTATAAAACAAAAAGAATAATGCTTCTCCATGTTTCAGGGGGTTGTTTTAGGAATAAAAAAGTGATAATGTATGAGAAACATTTTGAAAACTAAACAACTATGTAAATATATGCTATTATTATTAATATTATAAGTAAAAGTTTTCTCAATAAAAATTGCTCACCTTTTGAACATAAAATGTATAATAGACATGCACGCTATTATTTGCATGTGATGACGATGATGATGGTTGATGATGGTGATCTATCTTCTGTAGGATATTTGCTTTTGAGTTATTTTTCTAGATATGGTGATGGGTGTGCACCATATTAGATATCAAAGTGAGTATTATGAAATGGTGGGACAGTGTTACCTATCGAAGAGAGTTGATTCTCTGGACAAAGCTAGTCAACATGAAAAGGTACTAAATATGGTGTGATGGTCCTATTAACATAATCAACTTAGTTAATAAGCCAAGACTACTAAATCTTTGAAAATATAAGGGCCCTCCTGAACAGAATTTGCAATGTCTGATTCCTGAAAAGATAATGAGTTTTCAAACAATGAGTAATTTGCTCTCCAGAAAAGTTTGCTGACTATAGAATTACACCAAAGGAAATCAGGTAGATGGTAAAACGATTTTCACATCTAACTGTAAAGCTGGATGGCATTTTTTCCAATTAAAAATGAATGCATTAATAATTTTACTTACTTCGAACTTCAAATTGGTAATATTCCTTGGTTTTCAGCAGTGGGTGAGAGAAACAGTGCCAAGGTAGCTGCTTCCGGACCTGAGGCAGCATGTAATGTGTTAAAAAGCCTACTGAGCCCACCAAGGTATAGAGAACATACTTCAGAGCAGGCTAAAGAAAAAGTAAAGTTAAAGAAAATCAAATAAATAAATAGTCTTGAGACAAAGACTAAACTCACAATTAACTTGTCATTTCTTTGAATTTGATTTCCCATGTAAACATGAAGATACAAATATAGGCTAGTAATAACAGACTGTTATTAGTTCAATTCTAGCCTCCACAATCAGAAAACATTTCTATTTTCTTTTTTAAGCTTAAATCATTTATGGAAGTAAAAGGTAACCAATATACCATGAATGTTTACAATCAATATGGCTTCCTTTGGGGTAAAAAAGTGTCTCAAAATATTACTGATATGGCTAGGAGAGAAAACTGTGGGTAAATGTTGCTGTTCTATCAGTATCCTCTGTGACTTTCAGAGCCATTTATGAAATTACTTTGGCTCTCAAGGTTGTTGTCAGCTAGCGACAGAGAGATGATACTTTTAAATAAGCAGACAAAACAGACATGTCCTACTGCATGCTGCTAGAGGAAATAACACAATCCTACTGACAGGGTCCACTAAAAATTTGTATTTTCTAACTCAACTGGGTTCTCAAAGCACTATAATCCTTTTATTCTTAAAGTGAACCTCTGCTGCAGTCTCCTACAGGAGCTGTTCCAATCATTCTCTTCTCTCCTCAAGCCTCTTTCTCTGTTGTTTTCTCAGCAGAGGACCTCACTTCTTACTTTACTGAGAAAAGAGAGGACAGACATTTCGTCTTTTATACCGTATTTTTAAACTTCTCATAACTTCTCATTACATTCTCTCCTCTTTGGCCACTCACACTAATGAAGATGTGGCCCTTCTGTTTGCCAAGGCCCTCTTTTTAACTTGCGTGTGTGTTTGATCCCATCCATTTCTGTCTCTGCTAGAAGCTTGTACTTTTGTTGATTTCCTCTCTATATCACTTTCAATTTCTCAACATGCAACAGTTCCTTCCGGGCCACTCACAAACATGTCCAAACTTTTGCCACTCTTAAAAAAAAACCTCACTTCATTCTCCCTCAAGTCATTGCTCTGTATCTCTTTTCCTCTTCCTGACAAACTCCTAGGAAAAGTTGTCTATCTCACTGCCCTCATCTCTTCATCCTCATTCACTTCTCAAACTCTTGTAATCTGAATCCCAAGTTCACACCCCACTGAAATAGGTCTCTAAGGTTATTAACAGTCTCTTAAATGCTAAATCTAATGTGAACTTTTCTTAAGTAATTTACACTGGCAACAAGTCTCCCTTCTTAGGCACTCTTCTTCCCTATTTTATTGTAACTGTTCTCTCTTCTGGTTTTCCTCCTGTATGTCTGATTGGCTCCTTCTAGGTTTCTTTTACTGGATTCTCATGCATATCCCGCATCCAAACCCTGGTATCCCCTGAGGTTCTATCCTAGGCTTCTTTTCTTATCTATATGGCTTTCCCTGGACGACATTATCAGATCCCATGGATGCAATTTTCACCTCTATGGGATGTATCCCAGAATTAGATACCTAACCTTGGTGTCGCTCTTGAACACTATTTATCCATGGAATATCTCAAACTAAATGTTCCAATGGCATCTGAAATCCAAAACATCCAAAATGGAATTAATCTTTTTTCCTAAATTAAAATCCCTCCACCTACGCCCCAAAGTTCTTTATTATTATTGAAAGCACTACTATCCTTTTAATCTAGTGACAATTCCTCAGCTCTTCTCTCCCTTTCACTCCCCAAACCACTCTGGTGTCAATTCTTGCTGATTCAGATTTCACAACATTTTTTGCATCTATTACCTTTAACCATTCACAAGGTTGTAACACTAGTTCAGGATCCCATTATAAATCACATAGAATAACTGAAACAGACTAATTGGTCTCCCTGCACCTAGTCTCTTACAGTTCAAATCCACCCTCCATACAGCTGCCAAAATAATAATCCTAAAGTACAAGTCTGACCACATTACCCTCCTGCTCCTCTACCTTCTGTGGCTCCCCACTATTACCAAGATAAGATGCAAATTCCTTTGGCATTTAAAAAACCTTCACAATATGATTCCAGATTACCACATTTTTTTTCACATTATTCCTTTTTATATACTCCCAATTCCAATCAAACTCACCTGCTTGCTCTTCCCCCAACCTGGCATTCTATCTCCTATATCTGTGTCTTTGCACAGGCTGTCCCTCTCCCATGCCTAGAATATACTGTTTCCTCATCTCCACCTAAGATAGGATCCCTGTCTTTCTTCAAGGCTCATCTTGTACCACACACCACAGGAAGCAATACCTAAAAGCACCCAATTCAGTGCTCTCTCCCTCCTCAAGTAATCATGTATTTCTTACTTATCTATCTATACCTCTTCAATTAAAGAAAAATTCCACGAGGGTTTGTTTTATCTTTGTATCCCTTGTACCTTGCATACAGTAGATGCTTAATAATTGCTTATTAGATTAGATTAGGGATGAAGAAGAGTTTTCTTTTATCTGCTGAACTGCAGAGCACGTTACTAATTCATACAGACATGTTTAGAAATAGGTTTGTGATAACGTATGCATGTATATTTTATATACATACACATACACACATGTTACATTCAGATGAAATGAAATCAAATGTCAGTCTACACATTCAGACTAAAAATTGGATATGTACACAACATCCTCTTTAAGTAACTACTGTACTATAACAAGGAAACATTACAAATCAAATCAGAAATGAATCAACAATAAGAAGCTAAAAAGGGTTTTTTGTTTCAAAAGAAAGATTAATATACTTACCTGTAAAACTGTGAACACTGTGCTTACATGAATTGCAAAATACAGCACACCAATCACTATGCAAACTATGAGATCAGATTGTAACCGTTCACTCTATAGAATAAAATAGAAACATCAAAATTAATTAATTTGATTTTTTAAAAATGCTTGCTTTCCTACATAGTCTCAATTAACACCATGAAATTAAGGAATTTTTCCATGGCTACTTTTCACTATTCTAATTTCTTCTTCATTCACAATAATCATAACAAATAAACCTTGTCCATCAACCTTTTTAGTTTTAGTTTAGTTTTTAAAATATAGATGAAAAAAAATGGGTAAGTTAATGACTTATTGAATTTTTCATGTTTACTAATGGACCTAACAAATAAATGAAAACTTTTTGAAACAGGGATTCTTTCCACTAGATCAATACTCTATTTCTCCACAGGAAAAAAAAAAAGAGAGTGCTGCATAAGCTTGGTATTTACTTCTAAAATGCCATTACATAGCAAAGGAAAAATAATGAGGCGAGTCCATAAGCAGGCACTGAACAATTCCTTTCCACTTTATAGGCTGAACTCGTATATACTCTTTGGATAGTTACTATTCTAACTGTGCAAAAATCCTACAAAGTGTGAGGAGAAAGGTTAGGGGACAAAAAGAGAAGGCAATTAGGCTACAGAACTCAATAACTAAAAACATGTAAAGTATACATATAAAAAAGAAATAATATATACTGCAAGAAGGATCAGGCAACCTACATATAAGGTATTATTTTTATTATTATACAGATGATAACCAAAGAAATATGACAGAGACATGGAGCTAACTATGGTGACAGAAAATCCCCAGAATTCAGATGTGTGTAGAGTGGGAAGCTTTTGTATATTGATTCTCTTGCCATGAATTCAATAGTATTACTTGCATTTACTACTATTTGAAATTAGTAATTATGAAAAAGACCCACACTCTTACTACATTCTCACCTAAAAATAAATGTTTAAATTATAATTCCTGAAGCTGTTTCAACAATCTGTTTCTTGGACTGAAATTCAATTCAGCAAGCATCTATCAGAACACTCCATTTAAGGCAGCTAATTTCACTGACCAACCAAAGAAGATCATCCTTTCTCCCCTCAAACAAATTCTCATGTGTGGAGGATATATGTATAGATCCCTAGACATATTAAAGAATATTTGTAGAATTTTATAGGTATCTATTAGGGTTACACCTGTGGAGCTCTGAATGAGGGAACTACTTCAAGCCTTTAGCAATGTAGTAAAAAAAAGAGCTTTGTAGCTTCACCAAAACTATGGGAATTACATGAATGCCTTAGTTTTAAAAAAGTACTGGTATTTTCTTTACTAGCCTTCTGAAAACACTAGGGATTTTACTCTACCTATACTTTCCACATTGGAAGGTACTTAGATGGTATGGGATAAAGGTAGATCTGAAGTCTGATTTTATGATGCAAACAATTCTTATCTCTACCCTGTTCTTTCTGTGTTGATAACACTAATGCTTGTATTTTCCTCACTTCATTTCTAAATGAACCTGCTCTCTCCAAAGTTAGTAATGATTTCTTAATTGCCAAATCTGATGGTCGGTTCTTAATACTCATCCTTCTTAACCTTCTGCCATCATCTGATACTGCTGACTACACTCTCCACTTTGATACTCT
>NW_020954723.1:28383132-28446385 GCF_900497805.2 Vombatus ursinus
CTGCCATCATCTGATACTGCTGACTACACTCTCCACTTTGATACTCTTCCACTTTTCTCCTCCTAACTGAATGTCTGCTCCTCTTTGGTCTCCTTTGTTCATTCATTATCTCTGTCTATCTCACCCCCTACATGTGGATGTTCACCAAGGCTTTATACTGGGCCTCTTCTATTCTCTCTACTGTCCCTCTCTTAGTGCATAATTTCATCATGTCCCATGGGTTTAATTATCATATCTAGGCAAGATGACTTCCAAGTCTGTATATCTAGCCCCAGGTTCTCTCCTGAGTTCTAGTCACACATTTCCAACTGACAACTGGGTATTTCAAACCGAATGTCCTGTAGGCATCTCAAAATCAACATGTCTGAAGCAGAACTCATTATCTTTCCCGCCAAAGTCATCTCTCTTCCAAACTTCCCCTCTATCTGTCAAAGGTACCACCATCCTTCCAGTTAACCTAGGTTTACAGCCTCTGCATTACCCTTGAATTTTCACTTTCTCTTACTTCAAACATCCAATCAATTACCCTATTTTGTTGTTTCTGCCTCAACAACATCTCTCACATGTATTCCCTTTTTTCTACTCACAAAAGCCCCACTTTAGTTGAGGCCCATATCACCTCTAACAAATGCTAAACTAGCCTCTTAATTGGTTTCTCTATCTGAAGTCTCTCCACTCTCCAACCCACCCCATACTAAGCTGCAAAAGTGATTTTCTTAAAGTGTAGGTCTGAATATGTCACTTCTCTCCTCAATAAATACTAATGGCTTCCTACTGCCAGCAGAATCAAACAAAAGCTATTCTAGTTGACTTTTCAAGCCTCTTAACTCATCCCCAATTGAATGATTCCAGCTTTGTTATACATTACTCTTTCTTGGAATGCAAACCCTCCTTACCTTTTCCTTTAAGAGTCCTCTTGTTTCCTTCAAAATCGAGCCTTTCCAGATTCCCTCTCGGTCTTTCTGACCCCACCCTACTACTGCCCAAAGAGCATTTACCTTGTATTTATTTTACAGACTTGCTTACGTACATATTGTCTCTCCAGAAGGAATGTAAATTCCTTGAAGGCAGAGACAATTTCATTTTCATCTTTGTATCCTCAGTGATACACACAAAGTAGGCTCTTAATCAAAGTTTGTTATTGATAGATTCTGGAAACAGAATTTATGGAAGCTCTATTGCACTCAATTCATTTGCCTAAGTTTTCCAAATAATCTGAACCTGTGCTACTTATCCAATCTCAGTGCCTATATCTACTCAGAGAGATTCTTCCACTCTAGTCAGATTACACACATGCAGCATGTGTTCTTTTCTCATCTTCAATCTTGTCCCATTCTATCCTGCACATTGCTACTGAATGAACCTTCCAAATGCACAACAAGGATGACATCACCCCTTACTCAGAACTTTCTATGGCTCTTTATTGCTTATTAAAGCTTAGCAATCAAGCTGGTCATTCTTGGCTAAACACTCTACAATTTACCTCCAACCCACCTGGGGGTAGCTGGAAAAGCAATAAAGTTTGGAGAGACCTCAGTTCAAATAACTTTGGAAAAGTTATTTCACTTGAGTATTAGTCAATTCATCTATAAAATGAGAATAATAGTATTTCCACTGCCTACACTAGGAGTATTTTGGGTAAATCATTTTGAAAACCTCAAACTGCTCTTGGAAATGAAAGCTAATATTACTACTCAAAGAATGAGAAGATTGGAAAGTTAGGAAGATATCAGGCTGCAAAGAGCTTTAAGTGATAAAGGCATTTATATCTGACCATGGAGGTAACAGGGGGCCACTGGAATATATTGAATAGGAAAGTAATGCCACTGTGAAAATTAATATTGATTTTGTATTTTATAATTGATTTCACTCTGTAACTGATTGTATTTAGTAACCTCATTCTGTATTTTATAAAAACTTCGGCCTTTTTGTCTCTGAAAGAAGAAGTTTATGAGTTCAAAGTTCAGGTAAGTTCAGTTTCTGATCACTTTTAATTAAAGAAAAACTCTGAGCTAAAGTTTAAAAGTTCAATACTGTCATTGAACATTTTAATTCTAAGGGAATCTCAGCACCACTTGCAAATCACTTTCTGCCAAGGAAGCCTCATTATTTCTCATAACTTCAGCTACTGAGAAACTCCAAGGCATTTGTGTATTAAAGGTGGTCTTATCTCACTCCCAGGTCCCCAAGCCTGTTACTCCTATCAGAAGCCTCAGGATGCAGCTGGGTCCCATAAATTCAAAAAGCATTCCTTCAAGAGAGAGAGAGGTTGCCCTGATCCCACATGTGTGTATGCTGGCTTTCCTTAATGTAATCAATCATGACCTCTCTCTCCCATGATGCTGTCAATCTCATAACCAATGATAGCATTTTTGTTCTGTTCTTTGTTCTATACTTATAAAAATTAGTTGCATCTCCATTTCTGGGTCTTTGGCATAAATGAAGGCAATTCATTGACCCTTTTATTGGCAAATAGTGCCCCTGTTAATAAAATAATATCTTGCTTGTACAAGTGTGCCTCAATTCACCTTTTCATTAAATTTCATTTGTTATAGTCACCATACCAATGCTTTAGCAAAATCATTTTGGTAACCAAGTGGAGGATAAATTGAAGTTGTGGGAGACTTGAAACAATAAGAGCAATTAGAAGACAACTGCACTAGCCCAGATAAGAAGTGGGAAGGATGTGAACTAGGAGGGTAATTGTATGATTAGAGAGAGAGGAATGCTAATGGAGGGGAAGGGTAGGAGAGAATGAGGAGAGGAAAGGAGAACAGGCACATATTAAGCACCTACTATATCCCAAGCAATGTGCTAAGCACATTTAAAGTATTATGTCATTTGACATTAAGACAGAAGAGATGTTGGAAGGTGGAAATGACGTGATTTGCCAATGGACTGAATTGTCAAGGATGGATCCAATGTGTCAAGATGGGTGACAAAAAGGACAGTAATAAGAAAGAAAGTTCATAGAGGGAAGAATTTTAGGAGAAAGATAATGAGGTCTGTTTTGTTCATTTTGAGTTTGAGATGCCTATGGGACATCCAATTCAAGCTACCCTAAAGACACCCTCTTCTTCTCTTGCAATTCCCTACAAAGGTTGGAGACCAGGCAGGAGATGGTGGCACAGGACAGTAAGGCTTTCTCCTTTCCTCTTCCTTCCAGAGGCTGGAGTATACCAAAGATGAATTTGAAAAATGTTGAATTCATTTTCATAAAATTTTGTAGAGATGAAAACTTAGGCATATAAATGAATCATTATTGGTATTTTCTTAATCACCTTTCTCAGGATTAAAATCTGTTTCCCCAAACATTTGTTATCATCCCCTCTTTAAATATCCTGGAAAGTGATCTTTGGCAGGGAATCCCACCACATGCCGCTAGGTTTAGTTCAGCTGCTCTTTCCATTCTCAAGCAGCACACAGAGACTATGACAGAAATGCTGACAGTCTCTTTTTTCATCTTATTTTTACCTCATTTTGACATGTTCTAAAGATGATCTGGCTTTATGAGCTTTCTTGTCAAACTCTCTCTAAACTCCTTTATTCTCCACTACCTTTTTTCAGTCAGTTCCATATTTAAGTCTACTACCTTCCACAAATGTTAACAATGCAAAGTATCAATTTAGATAAAATATTAACCTAGAGACAAAAATTTCATACACTCTTTCAATTTAAGTATTTGTATGACTCACTCCTAGAATGCCACTTAAGGTTTTATAGTTGTACCAATCCTAGAGTTTAGAGCAGAATCCAATGCAGCCTAAAACTACTGTGAGAATAGTTATATGTCTTCTCCCTTCTCTCTCGCCTCCCCTTTCCTTCTAGTTGCTGAGGCTCTTGGAAATGACAAATCTCTGTGCTTCCTGAAAGTTTGGAGACTCGAAATGCCAACTGCCACATGAGTCAGGAACTTGCTTTGAATCTCTGATGCTGGTAGAGAGTGATGACAGCAGTCTTAAAGCCTGGGGAATCTTACTTGCAGCATCAGATAAGAAAAAGAATATGATTTACGCCCACATGGATTTCTCCTGACCCCTATCTGAGAAGTGTTTCCTTAGGGAAAAGGCTGTAAATTATAGAAATAAATATTTAAAAACAATATTTTGCTATCTGAAAACAAGTTCTTAATTTTTTTTATATGGTACCCTCAATTCAATATAATTGTTCAAAATTTTATCATTCTATGACTAATGATATCACTTAGTTTCAGTTACTCTAAAATCTATTCTCAGCATATTATCTATTTCACCACAACTAGAAAATCAGGATTGGAAAGAGGTGGTTCATACATGTTAAAATTTTTAAATGAACTAAATAAAACACATTACAATTCAATGAAATTATGGCCTTCATAATAATCTATTGGAAGTTTTTTAAACAGTGTATATAATCTTTAAACGTACAAACTTTTCAAGGTCCATGATTTACAGTTTCAGGTGGTTTAAAAAGGGACAACACCTTAAGGAACTTACAACAGAATTTCTAAGTTTGTCGGGCAGCGGGTCTTTTACTTCTGAGAGAGGATCCTCTGGATTTTTCTCTTCTGTATTTGGAAAAATTTTTGATTGCACCAAAGAGCTACAATATAAGTGAAAACTACATCAGACAAATGAATGACAAGCAATGGTTCAAACAACAAATAATCCATTTCAAGGAGGAAATGAAAAGATGAATCTAGTTTAATCATGAACGAATGATGGCGAACTAAGAAGTCTAGGATGTTATAAGCTAATTGAATATAACATTTAGTCTTTTCATCATACAACATACAACTTAATACCTTTCAAATCTGCCAAATCCTCTGATTATGTGGCTATAATCATCCAAAGTTATTATGTTTAGAAATCTAAAACAAAAAGTCACAGCAGGAGCACTTTGGGGTGGGCTAAGGGAAAGAAAAACTCATCCAAAATGCTTAAATGCTTGTGTGAATTTTTTTAATTCATCATGGTCTTTGGTTTTACTTACAAAAGTACAGATGGATCACTACTTTGTCTACTGAGATGATAGGATATCGCCACTAACAAGCCACAAAATACAGAGAAAAGTACAGGAATATGCTGGCCATCCCAAGAATCCTGTTCCAAAAAAATATGAGCAGAGGAGAGTAATAAGTTTATAATTAGTATTTCCACTTTTAATGTTTTAAAATTAACATATGGCTAAAAGAAAATTAAATCCAGCAAGAATTACACCACATCTTTCATTTTGTTATCATCTACACCAGTCCACACATTCTCAGTTTCAGGCAAACTTCCCTTAGGGTTCCTTTTTGTTAGGTGACCTTCCACTCCTAAGTATTTGTCTAACCAATTTCATTCATACAATACAATTATTATCCTGGCAAGTACAGTGAGGAAGACTTCCTTCTTCCTGAAAACTTTATGGGATCAAATAATTTTTATAATTCACCAGCCAAATCTCTAATCTACCTTTTCATCTTAGAATTTTATAATTATAAATTTCTGTTGGCTATCACATTTGCCTCTCTTATCTACCATACTTGATTCTAGGCTGTCTCAGGACTGCTACTAAAGCTACCACATTATTTTCAAGTTATCTGTATCTCAAGCACCTAAGCTGTTAAGTAAGTTGTGAACATCCTCTATATGTATTAGCTGCCTTGTTGGTTTGTTTTATAGTACCTACTAAAAAGTTTTGTTTGATGGACATTCAATAAACTTTAAATAACTAATCTCATCTATCCATCAATCAACAAGGATTAGATGCCTACCATGTGCTAGGCAGTATAGTAGGAACTGGGAATACAAATACATTATTAGCAAATCAACGGCATTTCTAACTTCCAAATTTCATTTTTAAAATCTGAAACCCACTAACTATATTTCTCCTTTAACCATTACTTAGTTAAGAAAGCAATTCTAAGAAAGTTATTCTCTAAAATCACTTTATTTTATTTCATTTTTTTGGTGAGGCAATTGGGATTAAGTAACTTGCCCAGGGTCACACAGCTAATGTCAAGGGTCTGAGGCCGAATTTGAACTCAGGTCCTCCTGACTCCAGTGCCGGTGCTCTATCCACTGCACCACCCAGCTGCCCCCAAAATCACTCTTAAACCAATTAAATTAAGATACAACATATTAAGACTATGCTAACACTATACTCAGTAAAATAACATGACTGTAGTGAATGCAAAAAATGCAGAAAACATATAACTATCTTTATTAAGTAGTAACTTAACAAAATAAACTTTATCACTTACCCTCAGAGCGCCATAACACAGTCCATACAATAATGCTACTGCCACAATACTACAGATGAAACTGTAAAGTGCTGCAAGCAAGCTTGTGGTAGCTAGACATTTGGAAAAAACATATGTTAATCTTTGGTAATCATCTATAGATAAAAACAGTGTATAGATTTAAGTGTTTTTCTTAAGTTAGATAGTCTCTCTACTAGTTTTGGTGATACTTTGAAATTTTAAAGTAAAAAAACTGAGAGGACTAGACATAAAAAGTCTGGTATATCACTTAAAAATCAGAGAAATAAAATTCCAATTTGGTAATGAAGAATCCTTTAAAAGGTAAAGAGGGATGAATCAAGCATAAATGTAAATAATTCAGGCAATAAACAGGAACTAGGAAAGCAGGGTGAAAGGAAAAACTAAAAGGAAGAAATGGTAGCAAAATTTTTGTCATTTCATCTTCTGGCTTTCGATGAGGCACTTTCTATTATTAATTTTACTGCAAAATTTTAAATGACTAAATGAACCACTTCAACTATAGAAGAAACAACAAAGGAAGTAAAAATATGGACTAGCATTGGTTTTTAAAAATTCGAACTAGGTAGCAAGTGAAACATTAATTAGAGAGAATAATATTTCTTGTTATTTAAGTCATTATACCTTGATCTCAATATTCTCTTATCATTCCATCACATTTTTCTTTTATTTTTTAAAGACAGGAAATTTATTAAGAAGGAATATTTTTCAACCACAAATTCTGACTGAAAACAGGTTTGATTCCCCCAACAAAAGCTTCTCTTATAAAATATTTTAGATTAAATACTGGTATTCCCTTTCTACAAATAAATTAAAAAATACAAAAAAGAAAACAAATATAAAATTATTAAAAAAAAGAAATGTTATATATATATTATCATTTCTCTCAGACTATTGGAGTTTTGGGGAAAGGATACAATGTTTTATTAATGTGTTAAATCTGATTTTACCATAAACTTAAAAACTATAAGTTTTATTAAAATGGTATCATCACTTCTTACATAAGAAGCTCTAATTTCAGTAATTTTGGGTTTTTCATTGAAAGACACATTTGACTAAACTAAATCTTGGTCTCTTTTTGATGTAAAGTAAGTAATGCTATTTTACTTCAGGTCTGAAAGTAAAATAAATTACATTAGAGGCTACTCATTAACAACTGATGATTAGACATTTTGGTTCTGTTCTCTCCAATAAATAAAATGTACTCACCATTGCCACCAAACACATGAATATCCAATTGTTCACAGAGGTACATCACAAATGTATTCACCTGAGGCAGGAGCCCAACAAAGAACACTATGGGGAAACATAGTGTGAACACTACCCCCCCCCAAAAAAAGAAATAACATGAAATTCAATTAATGTAAGGATATTTACAGTAAAATATCCCTCAATTTCTTTACACATTATAAAATGATGACATATTATCTAGAACTGACATTTTGGTATAAATGATTATTCTAAAATTTTAAGCTTCCTAAAAAATATCTACTTCAATCATTTTAAACAGGAACATTAAGTACACAACTCACAAGGGCATGTGCTTCATTTATTCTGCTTAATAAATATACCAAATGAGCATTTTCTAAAACATTTTCATAACATTCATAGTTTTTACTTCTGAGAAACCAGACTTTTTTCTCTCTACTAGACAGATTAATATAATCAAAACAGAATCACAGCATGTATATCTTTCTTGATAGTGAATACAGAAGCCAGTCTGACTCATCAGTGAATACTGCTACTATACGAATAAATTGATGTTGATGACGTAAGAATTTAAATATGACCTACCTATAACTAAATCCCTGGCTGACATAAGCAGCAGTGGATTGGTGAAAGTCATTCCATATAACTTGAACCTGGTTGTAGGAAGGTTTCTGCTACCATAATCCAGGAGCCAAATAAGACCACAACACAAACAGAAATAAACTGGTCTGCTATAGGCTATGATGCGATTATGACCCTGGAAAGGATAGAAATTAGTTTAGTTACTGAAAATAATTCATTTAATTAAAAATATGCCTCTTTGATAATATTATATATTGAATATTTATGTTATGTAAGAGCTCAAAATATATTCCCACTCACCTTTAAAAAATTCTTATCAAGTTTAAATTTCTATCGATGAAATGAAGATTTTAATCCACCCCATGCTCTACTTACCAATTTTTAAGAACAAAAAAAGTGAGAGACAGATTAAATGACTATCCTATATTCACAGAGATAATGCAGAGATTCAAACTCCCATCCCTGGAACACTACTCTTTTTCCTCATCCCCAAGTCCTGGTTTCCTTGGCTCCCTTCAATCTTTAGTTAAAATCCCCCCTTCTGCAGGAATTCTTTCCTGGTTCCCCATAGTGCCTCCCCTCTGAGATTACCGCCAATAAATCCCACTGGAATCTTGCTCATACACAGTTGTTAGCATGGTGTCTCTCATTAGATTGTGAACTCCATAAGGTCAAGGACTGTTTTTGCCTTTCTGTGTTTCCTGACACAGAGTAAGTGTGGAATAAATGCCATTTCCTTGGGCACCACTTGCCCTTTCCACTACAGGGGTTTGAACTAGATCATCTCTAATGGTCTGCCCAACCCTAACGACTAGAATCCAGACTTCTTAAATCTTAGTTCAATGTTCTTTCCATTATACTAAAAAGCTTCCCAGAGGATGGGCAAAGGAAATGAAAAACTTATAGCCATCAATTTTTCTACCTGTTAGCAATTCTTGAGAAGCAAGTACACAAAGAATGGATAAAATTCATGATTATCTATTAATTTTATGATATTGATTAATCAATGAGTTCCTACTACATACTAGGCATTATGCTAGCTTTGGGGTATATAAAAATGAAAACAAAATAGTTTTTGCTCTCAAGGAACTTAGATTCTATCACAGGAGACCGTAAACTCTGGAACATCAATATGAATACAACAATAAGTACAATCAGAAAATGTAATGTTTCACCTAATCAATTCTTATTTAATTGACATCACTCTACAGAAGGGTTTGGCAAAAATGAATTAGTAGAACAATCTTCAATGTCACACCTAGAATTTGCAAAAACAAGTTAATTATATTACAGATTGATAATCTATCTCTATCACTAAATACCAACAATTTGTTGGAAGCTGACAAGAACCTCTCAATGGCATCTCCAGGAGTATTTCATGGCTCATTAGTGAGGTGGTAGTATTGTAAGCCTTCATTTAGGCACTGACACTAAGGCAGGCTTGGTTAAATGCTGTATTTTACGTGGATTATAATAACTTACATGTCTAGGTGAAGAAGAATCTGGTTGGACACTCTGAAAATAAAATAGAAAGAATCAGAGTTATAAATTACATCCCTGAGATTCTGCTCACTTTAGAACCATTTTCCAAAATGATAAAGAAACAGTAAAATCCAGACTTATTAAAATTTTTGCTTGTTAATTCCATTGAATGGAATCAGTACCACATATTGGATTTATTGTCATGGCAAGGAAAGTTTTTTTCTTCCTGAAACAAACTATAAGAGGCTATGTTCAAAATTGTGTATCCAGCTTAGTATTTGTGAAGTGATACATGCTAACATATGATTCATTATTTCAAAGCTTTAGATGTGTAAACTCTTCTCCTGATATAACATGTATTGCCATAATACCGTATTAATTCTTTCCTATCACCAAGACTATGACAAGCTTTTTTTGTATTAATATTTAATTCATATTATATATTCATTTCCAATAGCACAGCAAAAACATTAAACTGTAATGTTCACAACTTAAGCAACATCTCCGTGGCATAGTAGATATATATAATGATGGACATGATCAGGAAGTCCGGAGTTCAAATCTTGCTTCATAAACTGACTCAGCTGTGGAACCCTAGGCAAGTCACTTAGCCTACCTCAACCTCAATTTCCTCATCTGTAAAATGGGAATAATAATAGAAATAATGAATCATATATTAACAGCTATCACTTCACATATATTAAACTGGATACAAAAAATTGAACAGTGTTGGTGAAAGTGCAAAAGTGCCACATAAATTTATCAATTTGCCATATCAATATTCAACTCCTCAGCTATCACCTTTTCGAGGTTAATTCCCACATCTCTATCTCTAGCTCCAAACTAGCATTTCAGTTTCCTGCTAGACATCTCTTTTCCACTGACACTTCAAATCATGATTGTAACTCAATACACACAGCAAGAAGTATGGGGAAATCTGTGACATATGAGAATGTATACATCATTCTGCTCCGTGCACTCTCTGTCCAGTCAAGCCAACTGAATACTGTTTCCTACACAAATGCACTCAATTTCCCAACTCCACAGCTATGCAATGAGTCTCCCCCTGCCCATGCCTGGAATAATTCTCTTCCGACCTCATCCTCTTAGAATCTCTAGCTTCCTTCAATGCTCAGCTCAAAGTGCACCTCCTCCATTAGGCCTCCCCTTCCTGATCATCCTCATCTGCTAGCCTGCTTCTCACTACCTTGTAGGACAGGCTTTTAACAAACATACCTGTCCTTTGTACTCTTCAACAGCAAGGTCCTTGAAGGCAAAGACTGCATATTCTTAGATTTAATATTTTCTATAGCAACTAGGTATTCCATATACTTAAAGAACATTTAACAAATGTTTGCTTAATAAGTGAATGAATGGAGAGGAAAAAAGAGCATGAGAATGGGAGTGAGGAAACCTGCCAGTATTAGCTTCAATTTCCTCATCTGCAAAATGGGGGGAAGGAACGCTGTTATATACTAAATAAAATTCTATAATTCTCAAATTTCATCAATTAGCAATCATGTTTTTGAAGTACCCTAAATTCTACTCCATTCAAATCTAAAATGAAACCAACTCTAAGGATATTAATCCAGATTCACTTCTATTCACTCCCTCTCTCATTTTATAACAGATGAATAAAAAAGGTGCTTATTAATTCTTAGGGCCAAGCACTGTGTTAAGTAAGCATTAGGGTGAGAAATACAAAATACAAAAACAAAGACAATCCTTGTTCTCCAGGAACTTAGATCCTAATTAAGGAAACAACACAGAGTGGAGTGGTAGCCAGGGAGAGACACCTTAATCCACAAAATACAGAGATATAATTAATTCTTAAGTTCTATCCTCAAATACTCTTCCTCCATCACATTCAGGACCCAATATTCTACTCTTAGTCTACATGTCTCCAACACCAACTGAGTATAAAACTCTCTGATGGAATAACAGAAGACATGTAGACACAATGAATCTAGTTAAAAGACACAATATACAACCAGAAAATATAAAGTAATTAGATTCTGGGATAAAGATTAGAAAGCTAAAGGAATTAATAAAAGATAAAGATCATTAAGGCCTGAGTTAATCAAAGAAGGAGGTCTAGATAAATCTTCAATGGATTATAAGATTTATAAAATTAGAGAAGGAAAATTATGGGAGGAGGGGCCTACAACATGTTATAAGAGGCATGAGGTGTAAAGGAAGGAAATTATGTGCACATCTGAGGAAACAGGGAGGTTATTGCCACTAGGCAATAAGATTAAAATAGGAAAGTATGAATAATGCCTGGAATACCATACCAGAAGCTTGGATAAATTAAATTCCAGATTCATCTATGATACTTTCTAATTATGATCATAGGCAATTCATTTAACTTTGCAGAGCCTTAGATTCTCATCTGTAAACTGAAGATAACAATTGCATTGTGCTACTTATCTCACAGGATTGTTTTAAGGAAAGCACTTTGTTAACCTTAAGTAGCTAAGTAAATGAGATCCATTATTACTGCTATGGATGATAACAATATTATTATTATTACAATAAGTGAAAGAGAGAAGAGGGATAATTCTAGACAAAAGCAATGGCATAAACAAATTCAGAATGGGAAATAAGCAAAGTATATTTAGGGAACAATGTGGTTCATCTAGGAAGAGTCTGAAGGGTTCGTGTTAAGAACTGAAAGCATATGTTGGGATTGACTTGTGGAGTTTGAACTTAATCCTATAAGTAATGCGGAAATAGTGAAGGCTTTTGAGCAGAAGAGTAACATTGCAAAGGTAGCATTCTGGGAAGATTAATCTAATAGTACTGTTGGAGAGATTAGAAAGGAAAACCCACAAGCAGGAAGACCAATTAGGAGGCTACTACAACAATCCAGTCATGAGAAACTGGGTTAGGATGGTAATAATGGGAACAGAAAGGAAGAGAAAGATTTGAAGGACATTTCACTCAGAGAATTTCATCATAGAACTTAGTGACTAAGATCTAAGAAGGATCAGGTCAAAGATGACAGAAGTTGAAAGCCTGGTTGACAGGATGACACCATGAAGAAAAAGTGGGAAGAACAGAAACAGTGAAATTAGGAAAGGAAATATTTTGTTGGTAGGGAGAAAGCTCTGTTTTACAATTGTTGAGTTGGAGGAGATAGCAGGCCATTCCAGTGCCCAGTAGGTGGCAGGAGACAAGAGAACTAGTACTTAAAGGCTAGGGCAGAAAATGAGGATGGAAAAATAACTTGTATCCAAGTGATCAGAAAAGTGGATTAATTCACGAAAAAGAAGCCATGGAAAGACAAGAGTGACAAGGACTGACCCATAAGAAATGACCAGTTGGAGTACAAAAAATAAAAAAGAGAAAAGGAATCAGTGGAGACAAATGTAGTAAAAGGTAAAAGAGAATCTGAATATAGTCCATCTGGGAAAGAGTTTTTAAATGGAGAAGGAGGTGGTTTACAGGGCGAATTGCTACAGAGGTCAAAGAATGAACAATAAGAAAAAGCCTCCAAAAATAGCAGTTAAGGGATTATTAATAACTTCATAAAGAAGTCAGATTGAAGCTAATTATGCAGTAAATGGAATTGAGAAAAAGGAGGCAAAAGGCATGAATCATCTACTTGAGAAGACTGCCAGCGAATATTAGGGCAAAAATAGGATGATAATAATAACAATGGTTGACATTCATTAAGTGACCTTTTTACAATAATTTGTGAGGTAGGCAGTACAAGTATTATCTTTATCATTTTACAGATGAGGAAACTGAAGCTGAGAGAAATTAAGTGATTTGTCTAAAGTCATACGAAACCTCACTCAATGAAAGATAGCATGGATTTGAACCCAAGTCTTCACAGTTCAACTACAGTACATGCTCTTTCTACTACACCATGCCACCCAAGTGAAGGCTAGGAGAGACTTACTTTTTAAAAGAAGAGAGAAAAGAGCCAAGAGAATATGTATTAAACTACTGCTACTGGAACAAGGCAAAGAATAAATCAAAATAGATTGGGATTTGTGGAATTTTGAAGTCAATGACAAATGAGGAGGTTGGACAGTTGGAAAAGGGAGATAATGTGGGGAAGATGATGAGTTTGGTCTTTGATTTCCCTGTGTGGATAATTCCCAATGTGTATATTGCCACAATACACAAAGTGAAAATGTGGAGAGTGGTCCAGGGTACCAATAGGTTGGTCAAGTTATTTGTTCCCCACTCCCCACTACATGGCTAGAGTGGGTCACAGGAAGATCTTGATCTCAGTTCTTCCAAACTCCACAGCCAGCTTTCTATCCACTACACCATGCTGTCAGTTTGTTTCTCTATGTTGAATTTGGAGTGATCCAAGGGTATCCAAGTATAGATGTCATATATGGCATCAAAAGAGCCAAAAGTGCTTAAGTAAAACTAAAAGACCAGGCTACAGACTTAAAACTAAATAGGGGACTCATTCACATAAAGTTATACAAATGAAAAAAATCTCCTTCTCTTCTCCTCTGGCTTCCATATTCTCAAAGAGAAGGAATAATTATAAAAATACCTACATCCTGGCCTTCTACAGTGATAATCTTAATTAACATTTGAAATTTTCACTATCCTCTTCACTCTTTACTAAAGACTCCCAGGGATATACAGCAAGATTCCAAATTTAATTGGAGTCTAACATTAGTTCCTTTTCTTAGCAAGACCTTGTTGCTAAAAGAGACTATCTAAATAGAGGCATTCCTTTAGTAACTGTGAGAGGAAAAGAAAAATTATATTACTGGTTATTGAACTTTCAAAAAAAAATTTATTTTCAAGCTTCAAATTTGATATTTGTGTCTAGACCTCTCTCAAAGAGAAAGAGGCCTAGGCAGCTAGGATAATACCTGAAATCTTGATGATTTCTTCTCAAACATCTGAAGCACACTGATTCTAATATTGCCACACACTTCCACTCTTAGGAAAGGGAGGAGAAAATAGGAAGAGTTTTACACAAACATGAGTAAAGAAAGAGAAGCAGTTAAGTGTGTGCTGACTCTAACACTTTATCTTTTCTGAAAAGATCAATTTAGTTCGGCATAAAGCAACCTGTTTATTTGAGAAATACTGGCTATTGCAAAGTAAAAAACTATAGGGGAGGACATATGCAAGTAAGTAAGAATAGGCACTGTGATTTCACTGGCACTGCTAACTAACAGAGGTGGGAAAACTAGCAATGCATATCTGCACCTTCTCAGCAACTTACTGTCTTGGAAGGTAGCCCAGCATCCTGAAAGGTTAAATGACTTGCTCAGGCTCACACAACCAGTTTGTGTCAGAGAGGGAATAGGAATCTGAGTCCTCCTCCATCTGAGACTAACTCACTATCTTTGTAACTGCCTTTCATGTAGTTTTATATGCACCTAATATACCAATTAATCTTTCAAATAACTGTAACAGGAACATAAAGGAATATACAGAGCACCTCTGACACAATGCTCATTGGGACTTTAGAGCAGGCATAGACTTTTTGCACCTGGCTGTTGTCTGCTAGCAAAGTAATGAAGAAGGGCCTTTTTAACTGGCTGTGTAGTAGAAACTGGGAGACATTTAAAAGGTACTAGCCAGTCAGAGCCTTGTTCTTCTTTTGGTGCAACTTTTTTTCCTGCCTGACAGCATGCCAACTTTGAGAAAGGACATGCTCCAATCCAGACTCTCCCGGTGTGGGAAAAACGGAGAGAAAGAGACAGACTTTGGGGGGCAGCAGACACACAGGGGAAGATGGATGCTCAACATGTTTTTGATTTCCAACTTGCTTCCTTAGATACTTTGGGGAATTTTCCCCTTCAGTGAAAATGGGGTCTCTCTTGGTTGAACTAAGTTCTTTCTCTCCCACCTAAAGAACTCATTCATTCACTTATTTTCTAGTTAAGTCAAGTCAAAACGTATATATTCAGTGTCTACTGTATTCCAGGCAAATGAACTGAGCGCTGGAGAAATAAAACAAGGCATAAAACAGTGATTGTTCTCAAGCAGCTCACAGACTATGATTTCTGTGTGCTATTTGCTTGGATAAAATAGGTTTACCATTCACTCTTTCTGATGATTTTTTGTGTAACTAGCATTTGGTAAGAAGGAGTCAAGCCTACATTTACGAGTTTAGGGTATCCTCTCTCTCCATAAGAGATGATGGCCAGCGTGGTTAAAAATCTTTTTACTAGACCAGCAATATTTAGGTGGGGTAGAAAAATATAATTGTAACCCAGTACCCTTCTCACAGAGGAGAACCTCCTGACCCCTTTTCCTGCTCCCTTCCTATCAAGAATCAAAGTCTTTCTAGGAGATAGGTGAGGGAAGATTCCAGAGATAGTTATCCAAGCTGCCTCCTAAGCCCCATTTGGACAAAAGCCCAGCACGAATTCCACTCCTGAACCTCAGCTTAGGTGGCTCACTATGATCTTGTGAGCTTCCAATATCCCTCACTTAAAACAAAAGAACAAAGGCCTATATTCAAGGCCACATGCTGATCTCAGAGAGGGAGGTCCAAGTGCTCTCCCTTTAGAGAATTATTTCTCTTCTCACTGGAATGCTGCCAGGCAAAAAGAAGTCACACCAAGAAGATTCTGGTGATCTAGAGCCCTCTGAATACCTTCCCTTTCACCTACCACTTCTGGCTACACATCCAGTCAAAAAAGGATCTTTATCACATGGCCATCAGAGCAGATGCCATTAAAGAATGTCTTCATGTGCTCTAAAGTCTCTTTGGAAATTTTATTAGAAACACTCTGTGCATGCTCCTAAGTACTGAGCTCACTGGCTAATGCTCTCTTATGTAATTATTATCACAATTAATGATGAATATTTTTAAAGCCCTTCTATGTGTCTTATCACATTAGCTATTAAAAAATTTAAAGGAGGAAAGCAGGTCATTAGTCCAGAAGTATTTTGCTACCTCTATTTCCTGTGGCTTCATTCTAGTCATGTCCTCAAACCATAATCTCTGAATTTTTTTCTTTATACAACTGAGGGTTAATGAAACTGGCACCTAACACTTCTCAGAGAGGGTGGAATTGATTAATTCTCTCTGCTAGTTATTAAAGAAGGGTCCGGTGGTGGTGGTGGTGGTGAATACACTACCAAGGAGCAGGAGATTCTATTTTTTTTTTTGCTTTTTTGGCACTACAGCAATTATGTGTCTATTAAGAATTATGGAAGCACCCCTCCCTCCATTCCCTCTTTTTAAAAGTATTAAGAAGTAATTTTCTCAGTGTTTTTCCATATAACTCTTGATTTCACCTGATTGGAATGCCTTATCTTTAACTTCATCAAATTCGAGGAGAAAATGCCCTTAACAGAAATCTTTTAAAATCATTCTTATTAAAGGATTAACCAGTTTCTAAAATTTTCTAAAGGCTGATCAGCCTAGGAAAGAATTTTCCCAGAAACTTACTAGGTTAAAGATCAAACAAAGAGCAAAAATGTATCTTTTACTAATTCAATTAAAAGAGTTATTCTGAGTTAACTTTAACCAAATTGAATGAATCTTTCCAGGGAGTGGTGAAAGAGGGATTAAACAGTTTAAGCAAAGTGGTTCTCCAAGGTACACAAGGAATTGTTTTGTTTGACAAATCAAAACTATTAACCTAAAATTTGCACTTCTATATTTCATCTTGACTATGGAATCTTTGTTTTTGAACCCTATACATTTTAACTAGAAAAATGTTTGGTCAGAGAACTTTTTGAAGGCAAGACAAATCTCGGTCCTGTTATATTTCTCTCTTGAGATAATTAAAAATAATTTAATTAATACATTTGTTTCTGGAAGATTTGTGCCAAAAATGCAGGGCACTGAGTATTTCTTCTACAAGACAAATACATGGTCTCAGCTTCAGCTAACAGGTCCCCAACTGGTCAAAGCACACATAAATGGAGAATGTGAGCTATTACTTGGAAGAAAAAAGGTAAGTTAGGATTACAAAATACGCATATTGCTGCTTTTAACTAATATGCAAAAAATTCTTGTTTTTCCTGTCCACTTCTAGAAAATAGCATTAAAAAATACCAGTTACACACTGACATTTGTGTTTAGTTTTTTGACCACTCCAAATCCCTGCTGCTCTCCACTGCCCAATTCAACTCTAATATCCAAGTAGGCTAAATCTAAAAGTTAGCATTTCACTATGAATCCAGTTTTACAAATATACAGGTACATCCTTATTCTACCTATCTATCTCTATCATTACAAAGGGAAAAACTGGATACCTTAAGTAGTGAGTACTGACAACTGGCTATCACCAGGCAGAACTGGAAGACCCAGATATCCCTGAAGAAGCCTTGTATAAGGAGGACAGATCCCAAAAAAGCAACAAGAATAGCCAGGATGACAGCCAACACATTTTCTAGTATCTCACGATTCCTGAAACAAACAAAAAAAAAAATTAAACTGAGTGAATGAAGTATATTCATAAGTCGAGAAACTAGACAGGAAGAAGGAAGGGAAGTTATTAATATAAAGCTGTACTATTTAGCTAGAATATAAATTGGCTATATTTTGGATTACCTTCCATTTTTAAAGAAACTAATAAGAATAAAATTAGTGTATGTTATATTAATCTAAATAGAACATGCTATACAGAAATGTTAATCTTTTAACACAAAGGTCATACATTTTTATAACAAAAGAAATTAATTCACCTCTATTAAAATGCTATAGTTTTTGAGGGCATGTCACTATGCTATTTATCAAAATAAATGCTAAGAGAGCTTAGAGGTTAACAATGCTATGCAGGTTATCAAAAGAGGTTAAATCAAAAAACTAAATCCTTAAAATACATTTTATTAGAAGACTGACTGTAGTGCTATATTACAAATTTCATTACATAAAATGAAGTTTGACCCTTGCTATAAATACGAACTAAGTCTTCTTCTTTTGTCCTGTTCAATTTAGAGTACAACCTAGTTTCATCACATTACGTAGAGATGTTAAGAATGTTACTTGATAGAACACTCACAATAATTTTCATTATAATTAATTATAATGGACACTACAATAAGGTAAGATATTATAATAAAAAACTGAACATATTAGTGACGATGGCCAGGGCATGTGATGGGTTTAGAAAGAAACTGAAGGTATTATAATTCTTATTTTTTTATGTAACAGTTACAAGGAATTCATAGAAGATTCAATAATATATAGGGGTCAGCTAGGTGGTGCAGTGGATAGAGCTCTGGCCTTGGAGTTAGGAGGAGCTGAGTTCATATCCAATCTCAGACACTTGACACTAGCTGTGTGACCCTGGGCAAGTCACTTAACCCCATTGCCAAGCTTCCCCCCCCCAAAATTCAATAATATATTTAAAATTTTGAATCCTTGATCATTCCCATTTTAACTTATAAAATAGTCTTTACTAACTCTGCTTTGGCTACAAACAACACATGTGAGGCTTCCTTGTCATTCCACTTATGTTCAAGAAGGCATCTTGTGCAATCTCAGCACACAGGAGTAGAATATACAACCTTATACCCTCCACTATTTGGTACAGCTGTACTCTCATAGTTTGGTGTTAAGGAGAAGCATTTAACTGTACAATTTCATGTTAAGTATAACCATCACTTGTGAAGGACCTAATAGCTGCTGGATTCATGGACAGATTTACCCCTTCTGATCCCGCCTATTAATAACAGACAAAGGACAATTTTTAAATGGACTTAGGAAGATTATAAAAAAATATGGAGTGGGGAGACACAAAGAACATCATTTGAATATGATGAAAACATTCCCACTGATACTTTTATACAGGGTAACCATATTTAGAGATGGACAAGACTTTAAACAACATCTAACCCAATCCTCTCAATTTACAGATAAGGAACCTATGCTTTACCCATGGTCACTGAGGTAACTAAGTGAAAAAGATAGGATTTGAACCCAAATCTACTGCATATAATATTATACTATCAATCATTTATTAAATGCCCCAAATGTGTCAGACACTATTCTAGTCACTGAGAACAAAAACAAAAATGAAACAGTTCTTCCCCTGAAAGAACTTACATTTTATTGGAATGCTTTCACTCTCTATAATGAAGTTTATTCTCAACCAAAGGGGGCCTCTATTTTTATTACAATCAGAGCAAAGATAGGTGTAACTTAAAAATTACAATATATTCTCACCTATCAAATAGGGCTAAAAGAGTAAGTCTGTCGAAGTTAATGCCAATCCAAAGTTGGGGCAGAATCCAAAAGCGATAGTAGTGTTCTACTTTTTGGGCAGCTTCTTCTTGTGGTTGCATATGTTCCTGCAGGTCAGGGCTTAAATCTATATCTTGTTGCTCCAACAAATCTGGATCAATGGTCAACAGTCTATTCAATCGAATCTGGGGAAGAGAGAGCTATAAGAAGGTTAGCATGGAAACTATGTATTAGTTATAATATTTCCAACTCATGATTCAACAGCTAACTATCCAGTTAATGAACCTGGATAATGTAAGATAATCCGGTTTCATTTATTTTTCTCTTCATTCCCTGCCATCATAGGAGTATTTCAACTTATTGTTAAGTAATTCAAGGAAGTGAGGACCAGAAAGAAGAAAACATGAAACCTCTATCAGCAATGGTTTTATGGTAAAAGGCTTAAAGATTTAACACAGAGGAGTTTGAAAAATGATAGTTTTGGTTCATTTGTGAATTTCTATTAAACTTTTCTGTTCACTAAAACCACTACAAAATCACTAGTGTCCTAAAAATTCTTCTGCCCTTATGGTCATTTATAATGAAGCTATGGTGTCTCTTTAGCATATAATTGTGCATTTTTCATAGTAAACCTCAATTCTTTTTGGGTAAATTTTGATGCTTTGACCTCATTTCTTCACCACACTGCATTTAGGCCATCCACTCATCAACCATTACTTAAAAAAAAAACAAAAAAAAAACAAACCAACCAAGGGGCAGCTAGGTGGCGCAGTGGATAGAGCACCAGCCCTGGAGTTAGGAGGACCTGAGTTCAAATCTGGTCTCAGACCAGACACTTAACACTTATTAGCTGTGTGACCCTGGGCAGATCACTTAACCCCAATTGCCTCACCAAAAAAACAAACAAACAAAAAAAACCCCAAACCTACATTTCATTCTTTCTTGACATTTGCTTTCCAGACTCCCCCATCTTTGAAAATAACCAATCTAATGGGCTATCTGGAAACTCAGGGTTTTGCTTTAGCAATAAATTTGTGGCAACAAAGGGGGGGGGGTTATATGTAACAAAATTAAATGGAGAATTAAAAAAACCCTTTTGCCTAGCAACTTGGTTTCTACAAATTTGTTGTAAGAAAAAATTAAAACTCTATGCTATTCTCAACAACAACCCTGAATCTCGGATTTGGTCAAATAATTTTTCTTTCTATAACTGACATATTCCTCTATGCATCCATAAATGTGACACTCTTTTGCCTGAAATTCTCTTCCCCCTCCTCTCTGCTAATCTATATCCCTCAAATCCTTTAAGACCTTGTTCATAACTCACCTCTCTTCCATCATCAGCATCAATCAACCCCATCTCATTCTATCACATCACTACTTGGTGTTCCTTCAGCAATAACACTCAATGGAGCAATCAAACAACTTCTTAAACTGTTTACCAAGCACTGTGCTGGACAGTAGGGTTATAAAAATCAAACAGCTGTTCCTGTCCCTCAAAGAGCTTACATTCTATCTATATAGTAGCTAGTACTACATTAGCTTGAATTTGTTGCTTCATAAAGGTTGTACGTAAATTTGTATTCTCCAACTAGATTTAAATCTACCTGAGGGTTAAGGAGATGTCATTTACTACTTTTTTTTTAATTTCATAACCCAAGTATAGTTTTGTTATTGTCGTTCACTTGTTCAGTTGTGCCCAACTCTTCGTAACTATCACTACTATTTCTGCTAAAATCATGATACAAAAATCCCATTTATAGACTTGCACAATGAAAATTTTGCTACATATCAGAAATTTAATTTAGAGATAAAGTGTACATTTACAAATCCCCACATCAACCTTTAAATTTTATCTACAAATAAGTGTAACTTATAAAGTTCACTTTATAAAATAATACTATAAGAACAAATGAGAGTTAAGAGCACAGTAATACTATCTTCATTAATCCACTTGTATTTCTCCAAACCTCAAAGTTGCATCAACTTGCAAACACAAATATAAAACCTACCACATCGTGGGGATAAAATCGAACTGAGGTAGAACTGGATACATGAGAGTCCGTGTCACTAAAACAAAATAAGAAATGTTTTAGATTATAGTTTTCGTAAGCAATTCTCCAGAAATGAGATGTGTGCTTATACAGTGATTTTGACATTTGTAAGTTCCAAAACACAGTAATTTCATAAACAAATACATGATTCAAAATAAGTTTCCAATGAGCAACTATTTTCATATTTATTAGAATTAACAAAAGTTAATTCTAACTTTTGTGGTATAACTTTTTTCTTTCAGCCATGTTACGACAATTAAGTATTTCCATTTCCTCTGTACTCTTTGAATATATACATAATGCCGGTTTAATCAAAAGTTTTATTAATTATAATATACTACTAGGCCAGCTAGAAAAGGTATTTAGTCACAAGAGAGTTTCAATGCTTTTTTTTTTCCATTTTGGCAGAGTATACTTTGAAATTTGATTTTTTTAGAAAGCTTAAAGATGATAGTATTTCTATATATTATACTAAATGGGCATAATAAACTAGGATTATAAGGCTCATTTTACAACTGAGGAAACAAAGGTCCAGGGGAGTTAAGTGGCCTTCCTAAGGTGACAGAGCTAACATAGAGCAGAACCAGCAGCATCAGGTCCTCAAATTCTAAATCCTGTGCTCTTTCTATTACACTATTGTATCTCTCACATGACTTTAGAGCAGAAGGGTAGTATAATAGATGAATGCTTGGACTTAAGAGTCAGAACGGACCTGGGTTTGATTCTGGCTTCTCACATGTCACCATGAGCAAGTGACTTAATCTTTCTAAGCCTCAGTTTCCTCTCAGTAAAAGAGAAATAAAACTTCTGGAACCTATTTCATAGGGTTATTTTAAGGTTCAAATGAGATAATGTATGCAAATCACTTCAAGAGTCCTATAGAATTATCAAAGTTCAATTATCCTAATACTGGTTAATACTCTTCTAGTAAGCTATTTTAAACACATATAAACACATATAAACACCCTTCAATTATGTATTACTTCAAAGATAATGTTTTATTAAAACAAAGTTCAACAGAAAAAAGTCTTAGAACTTCAATCTAATCTCAATCATTTAAATAACATCTTTATTTTACATGAGCAAAATAATTTAAATGGCAGCTTCACTTCACTAGGGAAAGGATAATTGAGGGGAGGCAGAAAACTTTGCAGTGATTCTAAAACTCAGTGAACCTGATTAGCAAAGATAACTTCATCCCAAACACCTAGAATATACTTCAAACTCATCCAACTATTAAAATCCTTCTCTCTATTCAAAATTCAGCTCAGCTGCTACTTCCTCTAAGAAGCCTCTGATCTTCCCTGCAGAAAGTTGTCTCTCCATCCTAGATCTAATTTATCTGAATCTCTCTTTTGCCCCAGGACACTTATTTGTATATATGTCATAACAGATGACAAACTCCTTCAAGGTAGGGATGGTATGTATTTTTCATGTAGCATCTAGTGCTTTCACAGAGTAAATACTTAATAAATTTGTATTTAAAGCTGAATTTGCATCCTCTTCAATTGCTGTCATATTTTTTATATTTCATTCTTAAGAAAAATGTCAAATGTGAAAAAAACCCTCATGTTCAGAAATGGTCTACATAAAACCGGTGATATGTAAGGTCTAAATCTTTTATTAAAAAAAAAAACAAAAACAAAAACAAAAAACAAACAAACAAAAAACACAGGGGCAGCTAGGTGGCGCAGTAGATAGAGCACCAGCCCTGGAGTCCGGAAGACCTGAGTTCAAATCCAACCTCAGATACATAATACTTCTTAGCTGTGTGACTCTGGGCAAATCACTTAACCCCAATTGCCTCACTAAAAAACAAACAAACAAACAAAAAAAAACAAAAAACAAAAAACACAAAACACACTTGACAGCCCTCAGAAGGATATATGACTTTAAAAAATTTTTTTAAAAGGTTGATGACATACAATTTAAAAGATTTTATTATAAATTTTTCCATAAAAATATTATTCAGCATAAACTCAGAAAGTGTAGCTAAGTTCTGAAACCATACCACAAAAGAATTCCCCCCCACAATAAAAAAATATAAAGGAAAACTTGAATCCTGATATTATCTTATTTTTGAAGTGTTTCTAGCTAAAAAAAACTCTTTAGAAAATGAGCTGACAGGAGCCACTAGGTGGCACAGTAGATAGTGCTCCAGCCTTAGAGTCAGGAGGAGCTCAGTTCAAATCCAACCTCAGACACTTGACACTTATAAGCTGTGTGACCCTTAGCAAGTCACTTAACCCCAACTGCCTCACCAAAAAGCAAAACAAAAACAAAAAAAAATGAGCTGACAAATTAACTAAATCTGCATAAATATAAAGGCTTTTATAATCATACTTAAGATTTAAGGCTCAGAAACTTTAGTTCAAAGCATTTGGCTTAAGAAGAAAAAAATAAGTGTTATTAATTTGAAACTGAATTTGCACACACCAGATATTGGATGCTCTTCTTGCTGCTGGTTCAAAATTCACAAGTGACATGTCACAGCCACCAGTCTCATAAAGTGTAGAAGAGAACTTACCTACCAAAAAAAGAGGGGGGGGAGAAAGAGGGTGAAGAAAAAGGGCCATTAGAATACTGGTGCAGCTCCTACTTCCCCTTTTGCTCTATAGCTTATGTAACTGTTAAATAATGAATAAAATACAACATAAAATTCTATAGATCATCTGTTTCCCAAATCATCAGCATGAACAATTTAACATGGTATAAATGGAAATGAATATCATACAAGTCAGAACTTCAACATATAAGGTATTAAAATGGAATCAAAGTAAATATACTTTGTCAGTTTTGCAGTTGTTTCTAAAATGTACTTCTATAATTTCAACCTACCAAACTCAGTACAACAAATCTAGATAGAATCAAATGAATTTAATATTCCTTACAGATGATCTAACCAACTTGCCGATAATGTCAAGAGGCAATTATATAGCAAGGCTGCTTTAAGTTTAATATGAAATAATAAAATTCCAAACCAACTTCAATGCTTACAAATTTAGAGTTTTGTAAGAAGAAACAGTTTATCAAGAGACCAATCAATCATGCTAACATCAGTATTAGTTCTAGATCAAAATTAGTTAACAGTACAGTAATTTTCTAATCTATTATAAGTCATGTGATTGGAAATTTAAGAAAATTCAGCAACAAGAATTATTCATAACATAGGCCAACCCCAAAACTGCCACAAAATGCACACAGAAAGAAAACATTTTTTTAAAATGACAATTGTCCTAAGTAGATTACATCTCAAAAACAAATTACAACGAACTCAGTGGGACATTAAATTGTTTTATTCTCATGGAAATTTGTTTAAGTAAAAAAAACAAAAAAACAAAAAAACAAAACAACAACACTGCTCTAAATAATAATCTGAAGGATTTTGGGTGCTCAAAGATTCTTAATAGTTAGTTTTTGCTTTACTCCAAATACATGAATTCACTGATAAAGGAAATTTCCCCCAAAGCAAACTCCCCTTATAAATACATATCTGAAAGAGTTGGACAATAACATAAAGAGTTGTCTAAATCACTGAGAAACTAAGTGACTAGGCCTGGGTAAAGTAGCCAATAAGGGCAAGAGACTGGACTTACACTTCAAATCTTCTTGACTCTAAGACCAGTTTTCTATCCACTAAGGCAAGCTGCCTCTGCTCCAACCTGAATACACAAAAAAATTCTTCAAATCCAGAAGGGCCAAAAAGAAATAAAGAAAAAAAAGTACAATGCATATACTCCTCTCTCTTCCCTCAGTTTCCCATTATAAGTACTTGGATTCTTTGGTGTGGTATTGCTGCTTACTCTGAAAGCCAAGAGAAAGACTAGGGTATTTTTTTTTATTTTAGCAATTATGATTTTTGAGATAGGAGAGGGGAGATTAAAACTCAAGTTCGACTCTTTTCTCTTTTCCCTAGCTATGCCAATCAAGATTATTAAAGAAGAGACTTTTAAAAAAATACTTAATTTGAGATTTTTTTTAAAAGTACTTTTACTTTGGGCCTCAAGCCCCAAGCCGTGGTAAACTTTTGTTGAAAGGTATCCCTTAAAATAGAACTTCCTTGAATAATAGCATCTCTTAGGTTAGGAGAAAAGTATCCTTTGAAATTTCACAAAACAATGATTATCTATTTTGTGGATTATCCGGACCATCTGGTTTTAAAACACTTTCTATATACATATGAATATATATATATGTATGTGTATATATATGTATATATATATATATATTCAGCAACTTTATATATCATCAGCAACTTTACCAGAAGCTGAATGGAAGAACCAAACTAAAACAGAAGTCAGTATGGTTACTTCCCAGCAGTTTTAATGAAAGGTGTTTTGTTTTATTTGGGGAAGGGAGAAGAGGACTATAATAATTGGATAGTGGGATAATGAAAAACAAAATTCAATTAATTTTTTGCTAATATTTAAAAACTCAAGATCACATGTAAATTATTACTATTCCATGCAACATTTGTTCTCCCATTGGCATCAGATAATTAAGAGCTGGCTCTCTTCCAAATTGATCAAAATTCATATTTTGTATTTATTTGGACATTGTATTTATTAACCTATATTTGTATATAGGTTTTCTTGAAATAGAAATTTATTGTTTTATATTGAATCCTCTCTTATGGTTTGCTCTGCAAAATAAAAAATTCTGGTTGACATGAGTAGAATGTATAAACCTATGTTAAACTGATGCACAAATATAAAATAATTCAAATATAAAGGGGATAAAGAAAATGTCTAAACCGAGATGTATAAAATAGTAAGCGCTTTTCACTTTGGAAGTAAATTTTATGTATAAAGTAATATAATCTGAATCCGTAACAACTCCATAGTAATATGAATATTGGGATAATGTGATAAGAATCATCCAGCTATATTCCTCAACAGTTTTCTTTTTTATAAATTTTTTTAATGTTAAAAAGGAGCTTATTAACAGAAAAAGGCAGGATCACTTGGTAGGCCCCTGACTAGGCTGACCTAGGATAGAAACTGAGCACTGCTTTTACAGAGGGGAGAAAGCATCTTTCACGTGAGGGCAAAGGTATTTTGACTGATTCATGAAATCATAAGGAGGTAGGGTTAGTGCCGCCTCAGCTCCTCTCCAAGTAATTTCGATTGGCCTACCTCTCAAATGAGGAGATGAGCTAAGTGAGCATGCCTGGCAGCTGTGGTCCTATACTCAATGAAAAGATGGGATTTGCACCAAGGAGATACTATTAGAGTCAACACCCTCTCCTGCAGGACCACCCTCCCCAAAGTCAAGAAAGGTTAAAAGATGGGGTCACTTCAGAATGACTGCATTAGTGATTGATTTTACACAATACTCTCCCTTTGGGGCCAACAAGACTCATTTTGCAGTACCACAATCAGATCTACATTGTTCTTCTATCCTCAACTGCATCATCCTAATCTCAGCTGCTTGTGCCAATCAATTTGAATATGCATTAGTAGCTTTAAACTAGGGGACTTAAATTTACAACAAGAAACATGTGTAATGTGCATTACAAAAAATCATAATCCCATGTTTCCTCCAATGTCCTAAAAGCTAAACAGACTTAGTTAAGCAGAGTCATAATTTCATATATCCCTTAAGCAGACAAACCTTGTTAAATAGGCTCTAGAGTTAAACTAAGTTACAAATTGAACTACTTAGAGGACTCACCATGTACTAAACTGAGAGGGGAGATTTACATATCACCAAGGTCATGGAAAAAACTCAAGCTTTCCTAATCGAATTTTCCCAGAATATTGCCTTAATATCAAACAGAAAATGTATTTTACATTAACTTCTGGTCTACCACAATTATCCTAATAGGAAAACACATCTCACTTTAAATGACACCACATTATGATTTAGTTTCAGTACAAACATCAACCAAATTAAATTTGGATTTATAGTTACCAATGGGTAAACATTAAAAATCTCATTTTTCCCAAGGACCATTAGCTGCTAGCACCTCAAATTTCAGACCCTATGATCAAAAAAAATTCCTGGTGTCACTCTGACCTCCCTATAACTTTTTTTCTTTTTGGGGAGGAGGGAGGTCCTTTAAAGTCACCCAATGAGCCAAATCAATTCCTTTGTGTTGGGATACTTTACTTGTTGTTGTTGTTCAGTCATATCCGATGCTCTGTGACTCCATTTGGGGTTTTCCTGGCGAAGATACTGGAGTGGTTTGCCATTTCCTTCTCCAGTTCATTTTACAGATGAGGAAACTGAGGCAAACAGGATGAAGTGACTTGCCCTGGGTCACATAGCTAGTAAGAGTCTGGGGCCAGATTTGAATTCAGGTTTTTCTGACTCCAAGCCCAGCATTCTATCTACAGTATCACCCAGCTGCCCTCTAATATTTTAAGTGGGTGGATAAAGTACACTCCACAAAATACCCACCATTCTTTTCAGTTTAAACTGGAAGCCCCCAGGGGGTGGATGAAGGGGCTCCACCTGGCAGTCTCACATTCCCATCCCCCTCCTTTGGGGATGAATCTTAAATTTAGAATCTCAAGATTCTAAGGACTGGGATGTGCCCTTCAAATAGTCTTTCAATAACAAAGTGTTATACTACTCAGATAATTTCATGCTGCAAATTTACTTTTAAGAGTTTCCATTTGATCAATGTTACATAACTTGATAGAATACTTAATATCTGAAATTACTAGTAGATATTCCTCTAAAAGTTTATCAAATCCTTCTTATTTCAATGGAATCAAACCCTTCTCAAACATCTTTCCAAAACTCTAAACCTTTTATTTTCAAACCCCTCATTCAGTCAGTGCAATCAGACTCCAATTTTCTTTAGTTTTCCACCCATTCTCCTCTCATTGCTACTTGCTTAAACTTTCTTTCTTTCTTTTTATATCCCTCCATTAGACTTTGATTAAAGCCTACCAACTCTGAAACTAACCTTTCATTTACAATGATTCCTCACTTCTCTTTACCTTCACTATTTTCTTAAGTCCATCTCATCTTATTTCTCAATCATATTCTAGTCTAACATTCCACTGAATCTCTTCTATACAGATTTCCTTATACAATACCAATTTTTACTTCTGGAGTTGCATAGTCTATTTCAATTGAGATCATTTAACTACTACTTTACCTAAACAATTAAATTCTGTTGAATCATTTCAAACTACCTTCAGTTATACTTATCCTCTAGTAGTTGAAATCAACTTCTATTAGAAAAAATCATATGGATCACCCTAGAGGAAGGGGAGAGAGGAGTGTGCTGTTGGCGCTAATCTTAATCCTAGCTACAAAACTCAAAAATCAACTAAAATGTTTTAGCAGCTACAAAAAACTTTAAACCATAATTTGAAAATTTACAGTAAAGATATTGCAGTTCAGCTACAAATTTTAGTCTCTAGTTTATAATGCCATAAATTTCTACAGACGAGGAAGAAGATTCCCTTCCTTTTCTTGTCTTTATCTCTGAAATTCCCAACATGGCCAGGGTTGTGAAGGTAGAAAGAAAGAATCCCCATTACCAATAGCTGGGACAGCTATTTTGAGACTACTTCTAAGCTCCCATTTTCTGTGCTTGTCTCACAGCAGTTTTTTGGTTTTGTTTTGTTTTTTTTTAACAGGTGGAAGTATTTCCTCTTCAAAGTTCTCCAAGGAAGAAAGACCTTGCATACACTAGAGAACTTTTGAAGTGGAAGTTCCATCAAGTCCGCCTCACATTGCTCCCTTTCTGAGGCCCATCAAAATCTTTACTTCCTTCTTCTCTGATTATTCCCTACCAAAGTGTTTTTTTTTTTTTGAAGAATGTCATGGTCTTTTTTTTCTTTCTTCTTTCTCCTAGGCTCTAATTTTTTCAAGTTTGATTTTAACATGCACAGTTGGTAATAACCAAAAGACCCATATTTATTTGGCCAAATTTGTTTTCCATAATTATAAACCTTGGTTACCAAGTCTTGTCCGTATTGGATACTCCCTGTCAAACTGGCAGTCTTTTTCCTTTCCAAAACTTATAACAGCTTGCCTAATGGGCAGTCAACAGGAGGCTTATTCTGTACCCCCTTATTCTTTTTGTCCCTGGGCAACCAAATGTTGAACCTGTGCCTGTACTCATCAGCTGCCCTTTTCTGCTCTGCCTTTGTGTGTTAATGAGAAAGAATGTTTAGGTCTGGAGCTTATTTCTGCTTACTTGGGGGAGTTAAACTGTCCAATCACTTCATGGCTAACTGACTAACCACCTGAGGAGTCCACTTAGACCAGTTATTAGGGAAAGACCTGAGTGCAGGCTGGAGGGCATGGGAGGTGGAGTAGGCTCTTTCTCACTGACAGTCAAAGGCAAAGGACCCTCAAAAAAGTCTCCTTGACTTGCCAGATTGCTAAAAGGAAAATCCTGTGTTTGGGCCTTTGCCCTGCTTGAAGAGGAAAAACTCAGGAATAGAAGGAAAAAATGGAGTTTATTAGCACACAAAGGCAGGATATGTTGGTGGGTCAACCACTGGGGTGACCAACAAAGCACAATAAAAAAGAGTCTTAAGAAAAGAGGAGATATATTTACTTCTGCCACTAAAATACCATTTTCCCTTAGAGCTCTAGCAATCAATCAGTGTTAAGGAGTGTTCAGTAACTTGCCCAGCTAAGGGTTAGGATATGAACCTAATTAAGTCTTCCTAACTTCAACTGCAGCATTTGATCCAAAAGACCACACTGGCTTTTAACATCATAAATCAATCAACATGCACTTATTAAACAAGTACTATTAAGCCCCTGATGGACAGACAGAAAACAACTACAACATTCCCTGCCCTCCATGAACTTATATTCTATCAGGGGAGATATATACATTAAAATATGAAAATAAAACATCAGATATGTATTTCTACCCAGAAAAATGCATAATAAAGAATTATTTTGCTCATATGTGAGCTTTTAATCCTTGAAGTCCCAGTACTAATCAACTGATCAAAGGAGTAACAAAATTTAGGAATTTATATAAAAGGAGGGTGCCCCTCCTCTAACTAGTTGATGTAACCATAGAAGGTAAAGGGCTGAAATTGAAGGGGGAAAGACAGAATAGATCTCTGGAGGCCTTTAAAAAGCAGCTTATCAAGCCGTACAGAGAGTTTCAGAGTTTTAGACCTTTGAGGTGGCAAGCACCTCTGTGGCATTTGACCCTTGTACCTCTACCAAACAAGAGGGAGATTCTTCCTTTCCCTTCAGGCCTCCTCAGTCATGGCATCATGCAGAAGAGCTACTGCAGGGAGGGGACACCCCATCTAGCAGGGAGGAGACATACACTCTCCAGAAGGGCAGTATTTGAAGCATGAAGCAGCTTTAAAGAGAAAAACTTTCAGGATCAAAAAAAGAGAACACTATGAATTCAAGGAAGAACTAGCAGAGGCAATAGAGAATCAAGAAAAGGAATGAACACCAGGGAGAATAGGTGGGCAACTCCTAAAAAATGACTAGAAGTAGGTGGAGAAAGGTAGAGAAACAGTACTAGGCAAATCAGCATGAGCTCAGGCAAACATGAAACTATATCTCACTCCTAGCTTGTCAGAATGGAAGTGGGAGATAAAAATCATCCCACAGGTCACTGCACACTGAGACAGGGCGTGCAGGTACATGTTGAGGAGCACTGGGAGCTACATAAGGAAATAGGGCCAAATTAAAGCTTGGGTATCAGAGACAATAGGCTGCACAAGACAGAGAAAAACATCTTAGAAGAGGCGGAGTCAAGATGGCAGAGTGAGAGAAAGCACTTTTGCCTAGACCACTCAGTATGTGTCTTCCACAACAATCTAGAAAACACAAGAGACCACATTCTAATTGGGAAAGCTGAGAACAAAGTCACACAAAGTCATTTTTCTAGCCCACAGCTTAGGAAGACAGAGAAGTGTGCAGACCCTGGGGACAAGGGACTTTCCAGGAATGCAGGAAGCAGCAATGACAGGGAACATTCCAGTGGTCAGGGACAGAAAGAGAGCTGAGACAGAGCACCAGGGCAGGAGAAGATCTAGTACTAAGAGCCCGAAAGGGAGCTATCTGGCAGCTCTGACACCCACTGTTTAGATCAGATCATGTAAAACGTATACATTCTTATATAGAGCGATGATATATAAGAACTTCATTATAACCAGGGGTCTCAGAGGGACTTTAATTTGATGAAGGCCTGCATGTGATTCTATTACATTTGAATAATGTCAAAAGAAGAATGGAAAGAGTAGAGAAGAGGACTTCACTGGGAGAGGGGATAAGGGAGGGAAAGAATGGGGTAAATTATATTATCTAAAAGGAGCACACAAGGAAGAATTTATATAACAGGGCAGTGGGAGGGAGTGGGTGACATTTGAACTTCATTCTCATCTGAACTGTTTAAGGGAGGGAAGAATACACATACATACATAGTGGGGTACAGAAATTCATCTTAGCCAGTACAAGAGAAAAACTAAGGGATTTACAGGGAGGATATATCAAGGGAGGCATTAATCAGAAGCAAAACACACCCATGTAGAGGGAACAGGGCAAAAAAGAGAAAGAAAAATATAAGAACAGGGTGGATGCCCTGTAGACGGCAATACCATCCTCTAGTCCCTCAGGCTCCCAACCTAGGAGGCATCATAAATTCCTCACCATCTCTCAACCCACCCCAGCCCATATCCAATCTTTTGCTGATTTCAATTTGAACTTTGCAACATCCTTTCAATAGCCTTTCCCTACACTGACACTGCCACCATTCTAGTGCAGGCCATAATCACTTCCAGCCTTTATCAGTATAAAAGCCTGCTGGTGGGTCTGCCTGCCTCAATTCTTATCCCACTCCCATCCATCCTCCCTTCAGCCACCAAAGTGATTTCCCTAAAGTGCAGGTCTGATCATGTTACCCATCTATTCAACAAACTCCACTGGTTCCCTGTTGCCTCCAGGATCAAAATAAAATCCTCTGTTCGGGACTGAAAGCCCTTCATAACCTATCCCTCTTCTTTTTAAATGACACATTTTAAATTTAATAATTTATTGTAAATTTGTGGTTTTTTCCTGCATTGAAATTTTGCTGGCAATATTGAGTCATCTAACTCTACGGTATCATATTGTAAACAAGTCATTACACGCACACATTCCTGCCGGTGCATGTTGAACTTCCCAACAATTCCCAACATGCTTGCCTGCCAACACCTGCTTGTTAAGAACTGTTGGCAGACTTGACCACTGATATAACTTGCATTTTTTGTGTTTATTTGGAAAATAATCACCACTGTTATAGAACAGATGAAACATGTATGAATGGTTTTGCAAGATTTTCTTATCTTCTCTTCCTTCCTCATGCTTTCACCACCCCTTTATTCTTATCCAATGCCCCCCAATTGCACCTGAGGCTACCACCACCCTCTGGATCATTCCAGTGCTTTCTGGAAGGCAGTATCATCCATTTGGGGAACCTATACTCCAGTTTATCCAAGAAAGAGAGGACACATACTGGACAAGAATTAGCAAGAATGGTTGAATGAAGCAAAGGTTTTTATGAGGATGAAGGAGACATATTTGTAGGCAGCAGAGAAGAAGCCAATCATTGGAAGCTGAAGATTAGAGATTGGTGATGATAATGAGGGCAATCTGCTGAAGAAGGGAAGAAATAGGTTCAAAACTACATGCAGAACTTCCTTGGCAAGAAGGACTACCTCTTAATCCAAGACCAGACTAAAGAAGGAGATAATGGGAGAAGATAACAGAGAGATACCAGGCAAAGGGAAGAGAAAGAGCTCTCAGTGAAAGGCCTCAGTGTTTTGGTGAAGTATTCAACTAAAAGAGGGAGAGGAGGGGATGATGTGGAAGGCTTGAGTAGGGATGAAACAGTTTGTCATAGCTTCTCTGGTGAGTGAGACAGAATTGGCATAGTTTTGTGATGTTTCTCCAGCTCCATTCAGCAGCAGGTAAATGGGAGCAAAGTGGTGGATGGCGGAAGTAATTCAGAATTAGGGATTGACAATACATGATCGGCAATAGGATAGAGGAGCAAGGGATTTGACAGTATAGGATAGTGTAGAGTTCAACTAGCTCACCAACAATTCTAGACAGGGAAAGGAGTCAATATTTATCAAGAGCCTACCAGGTGTCATCATTGTTTGTCCTTTGTTGAGGACCATAACACCAGGAAAGTCATGCCATGACTTGAAAGTAATTAGATTTAAGTGAGGGAGGGCTGTGCAAAGTCACCAGCCTCACTTTCTCCTCTGGAGTCATCTGGGACCAATGACAAGATATAGATTAGGACAACTAGGTGTCAGGCACTATACAAAGCATTGGGAAATACAAAGAAAGGCAAAATAGCCTCTGTCCTTAAGAAGCTCATAATCTAATGGAGGGAAGACCACACATAAAAAGAATCTGAAAAGTGGGGTTTAAAGGGGGAGGAAGAGAAGGAAGTGCTGCAGCCCACTGGGAAATGATGAGATGGCTGCCCTGGTTGCTCCTTTAAGAAGGATGTGAGAGAAGTTTTCTTATATACACCTTCCAACCTCTCTAGTCAAAGGGGAAGGACAGGCCCAGAGGGAACAGTGAACTGAGGGAGTGTGAGTTTTAGAGCTGATGTGATCTTGGCAGGAAGGTGAGTTTCTGAAGACTATGATTAAGTATAGGAGAACCACTAGTGGGAGATTATGAGGTGGCTGCCCTGGGTCCTCTCCTTAGATGGGGGAATCTATGAGTTTCTGGAGATAATGGTGAAGTCCAGAGTTGATGGCCAGGGAAAGAACTTAGGGGTATAGAGAATGAAGGTCTTGCTGAGGACAAGAAACAGAGTAGGGTACAGGTATTGGAAAAGATGGAAAGATAAAAAAAATCAATTGAAGGAATTTCAGAGTTCATGTACATGAAAGTGGACCATTTGTGGGTGATAAAATGATTAAGAGTATGACCTAAGTAAAATGAGGTAATATGGTATTTGAAGGAACATTAATATTTAGTTGAAGCACCCAGTATGAAGGCAGGAGTGGAGTATGAATGAATTCATTTCCACAGGAAAGAGAATGCCCTGGAGGTTGCTAGATAATGGCCAACAGGATGTGGTTTGGGTGATGAATTAGGACAATTTCAAAGGAGAAGTTGTTGTTGAATGATAGTGGAAGAGCAAAGAGGCTAAAAAAAGTGAGCAAGGAATTATGAATCCCTTACCACAGCCAATAAATAAGGGTGGGGTTGGGATGAATGGAGATTGGGTGGAATGAGGAAAAGTACAACCAGTACTACAAAGTGTAGCCATAGATTCAGTACCATTAGGAAAGAACCAGTGAGTGCCAGATTTCTCCTTCCAGAAAAATGCCTCTAATAACTTACAATGATAAAGGAAAATAAGAGACCAAATGATACAAAATCATTTAATTTTATGTATTTCCCTGGATCCTATTCATTTTTTTTCCCCTTTCTTTGCTCCTCTCCTTCTTTACACAGAAGAGAGATGTGCAACAGCAATGTACTCAGCACCAATTCTCTATACTTAATGCAAATAGCTTACATTCCCAATTATACCCTTTCTTTTCTTTTAAATTTCTATTCACAATTTCCCTTCTAAACTCTAAATCTCTCTTCTCTCCAACATTTTCCTCTCACTGTTTTCTCCTCCTTCCCAGTTGAATTGAATGTGTATGTCTTTTCTACTCTCCCTTGATCAGTTCAGATGAAAGTGCAACTCGGGAGTTGGCAGTGGCCCACCTCTTCCTCATTTTTATAGATTTATACTTGTATACCATGATTATGTGAGATAATGAGTTCCACCTATTCTTCCCATTTTCTCTCTTAAAGGATCCATTTGCCCCTTTTCTTTCTTATTTTATCCTCCCTTTTCTTTCATATTTTAAGATAATGAAAACTCAGCAAAAATCACTCCAGGCTCTCTATTTTATTAGACTTTCTCTATGACACCTAATGATATTACAGTTCCTAGAGAATACTTATATCTCAAACTTCCCTCCCCATAATGAAAATGAAAACAGTTCATCTTTGCAAAATCTTTTCTGACTGTTCATTTACATTTACCTTTTTGTTTTTCTTTTTGTTCCCATGTTCCAATTTTATAGTTACTATACAGCTTCCATCTTTTCATCAGAATGCTTGAAAGTCATCTATTACTTTTAAGATCCCTTTAGTCTCCTATAGAATGACACTCAGTTTTGTAGGTATACTTGGTTGTACAAGCCTAGATCCATTGCCTTAAAAAGAAAAAAAAAAAACTACCTTTCATACTTTCCACTACTTTACTGTGGTAGCTGCTAAATCTTGTTTTGGCTGTGGTTCCTTTGGACTTGAACTCTTTAACTGCTTGTAGTATTTTTTCTTTAAACTGATTTTGACTATAATATCCCTAGGAGTTTTCACTTTGGGGTTTTTCAGGTGATGAATGGATTCCTTTCTAATTTTGCTTTAGACTCTGGTTCTACTAGGACTATGTCCCCCATGCTCTCTTGAAATATGACAACCAGGCTCTTTTTTTCTGGTCACGACTTTCAGACAGTCCTAGTTATCTCCTCTTGATCTAATATTTCCAAGTCAATTGTTTTTTTTTTATATGAGATAACTTAAATTTCCTTCTATGGTTTCAATCTTTTGACTTTGTTTTAATAATTCTTTTTTTTTTCCTTTTGGAATCATTTTCAGGAAATCTGTACTTAGGTACGGTTTCGTATCTCTTGTGCTAAATAACCTATTAATTCTCTTTAGTTCTCTCCTTTATATCTCTTATTTCTTTTCCAATTCTTTCCATTCCCATTCTTATTTCATTCACGCTACCTTTAAATTTTTGCATAATTTCTCCTAGGATTTCCAACTAATCTTATGAACATGTGATGTTTTTCCTTGACGCTCTGCTTGTAGGTGTTTTAGAATTATTCTCTTCTGGGTTTGTGTTGTGGCATTCCTAGTACCATAATAGCTCTTTATCTTTTTTGTTTTGATTCTTTTAGAAATCTGCTAGGGGCAACCTAGAATTGCTGGCCTAACTCTCTGAGAGTTCCAGAGGCTGAGTTTGTGATCCTGGTCCCACTGGGATCTGTTTTCAGTATCTCCGTACTTGGAGCTCTAGGTACTGAGTTTGTACTCCTGGCTCAGCTAGCAGAACCCTGGCGATCTAGGCTAGGACATGAAATCTGAGATCAGCTCCTGGTGTCCCCACATTTATGGCCCACTAAGTACTGAGTCCATGATCCAAACTTGTCCATAGATCCTGTCCTGGTCACGTGGCTATAGGTTTAATTTGCTATCTTAGGCTGGAAAAATATATTTTTTTCCTTTGATTTTCTGATCACTGCTCCATATGGTGCTCTTTTTAGATTGTTGCTGGAATCACTGTGCGCAAATCTGAGATGTACTGATTTCTTCTATTCCACTATTTTGGCTCAGTCTCCACACTAATGAAATTTAAGTGGATCTGTGAACTGGCCCAACCATTTTGGAAAGCATTTTGAAATCATATACAAAAAGTCACTAAACTATACATATATATATATACATACACACACGTATCTTTTGACCCAGCCACCATCTCACTACTAATCGTATACTACAAGGAGATCAAAGAAAGAGGGAAAAGGCATATATATATATAGGCAGTCATAAACTGGGAAAAGACTAAAGAAATTATGCTATATGAATAAGTAAGCAAATATTACTGTGCTATAAGAAATAACAAAATGGGCTGGTTCAGAGAAACCTTGGGGACTTGTTGCAGGGTAAAGTGGGAAGAACAAAATTATACAATGACTACAACATTATAAAGGAAAAGAACTGAAAAAGATTTAATAATTACATTAAATAGAACGAGACCAATCATAATTCCCAAAGACTGAGGATGAATCAGAGTTCCCACCTCTTGGCAAAGAGGTAATAGACAAGACATATAAAATGAGACAATTTCTGATATGGCAAATCCACATATGGATTTATTAAGGGTGTCTATACATATTTGTTACAAGGGAGGGTTTTTTGTGGGGTAGGGGAAGTTGGAGAAGAGGGATAGTTATAGTGATAATAAAAACAGTAAGAAAAATGTCAATGAATCATTAAAAATCAATAGAAGGAAATTCAGAAGGTGACACAGACAAGCAGCTCAATGTTTTAAGTACCATCATAAACACGGAATATACTGAGGGGTTGAGAGTGCACTGTATGTAGTGAAGAGTCATAGTTTCATAAGCAGAAAAAATAAAGGTACATCAGTGTTTTCAGCATTTAAAAACATCTATGCTACCTTCCTCGATAACCTGATATCAACAGGGAGGTTTTACTGCATATCTCTATAAAAAAATCACTATACTTCATTTCCTGTTAGGTCCTCTACTTGGTTTTCACTGTTATGAACAAACATCACGTTACCCCATGACATGCTCTCTCCCCGACTTTTCAGCTTCCTTTTGTGTATTATCTTCCCTTATTAGATTTTAAGGTCCCTGAAGGAAAAGACTGTCTTCTTTTTTTCTTGTTTTTATTTCCAATGCTTAATCCGTTTGCCTGGCACATAGTATATACTTAATAAATGTTTATTGTCTATCTTATACAAAAAGGAAGAGAATCTACTCTTCTAATTCTTTATATTTGGTAATTCTAGTAACTTAAGTAGATTTAAAATTTAATTGAGAATAAAAACTTCAGGAAATTGGAATGAAGCCATTGCCTTTTACTTAAATGGGGGGGAGGGGTTGTCAGAAAAAGAATCCTGATAATTTTTTTTTTTAAAAACAACATTTACAAAGTAATAAGATTATAATTTATTTCAGGTTAATGTGCTTTATAAAAAAGAATAGAACTTAAAGGGTAAAGTTGTATATTAACACAGAAAGACTCAAATCATAATTACATTGAATATATTCTAAGAAAAAAAGAAAGTCCAATTTTTATCTATACAGATTTAAGAAAACTTTATTGGATTTATATGAAGGCACATTAACCATTTCCAACGCAAAACGAAAGACAACAATTTGTTAGTGAAATACTGCCTTATGCCATAAGAACATTTACTTTGAAACTGACCTGTCTCACTACATTTTGACGAAGACAACACAATTCACTATACTTAGGATCACAGATATAGAACTGAAAAGACTATCTCAGAGGCAGTCCAATCCTCTAATTTTAGAAATAAAAAAACTGAGGCATAGATAGGTGAAGTGACTTGCCCAATGTCACACAGATGTGTCAGAAGCAGGGTTTGAACTCATGTTCATTGATTCCCAAGGAAATCTGGATACCAACAGAATAAAATCACAAAGGTTAATGGAATTTTTAGATAGATGATTTATAATAATAACTGATTCTGAGATGTTGCCTACAAAGGCAATTTAAATGTAGCAAGGTAACTCAAGTCTAATTACGTCAGTCTAAATCACTGAATTCCAAATGTCAGTTGATGTAAAAAAAAAAAAAAAAGCTAAAAGTACTTATGCAAAACCATTTGGTTAAGGTCTAAGCTCCCACATTTTTCTTTTCTTTTTTTTCCCCCAGGGGTGGGTAGGAATATAGGGTCAATCAGTGATTACATTTACATAAATAGCTTCCTATATGAAAACTCCCTCTCCTAATGCAGACTGGCTAATCATCTGTAATTTGCAGTCTTAAAAACAAAGATATCTGAGGCACTGAGAGATTAAGTAATTTGACCATGGTCACAAAGCTACTATTTGCCAGGGGAAGAATCTGAACCCAGGTCCTCCTGACACCAAGGACTAACTATGCCACACAATTCTCTCTCTTTTCACCGGTAATAATCAGACTAGACAAAAGCTAACTTCAGTATGCTTGCATTCTGGAAAATCTAATCCCATCACTACTCTGACATATATTATTTATTATATAAGAACTTAAGTGCTATAGCAAATGCAAAGCCCCAGAGTAAATAACAGCTCTTACAAGAATGGAGATAAAACTTTAACATTTTAAAATTTTAATTTAGATTATATAGACATTAGGTACTGGTGAATCACATAGAAGATTTCCTTGATGCTCCTTCTACTGTACACAAACCTAGAAAAAGGGAAGCTCTTTACATTGTCTAGTTGTTTTATGGTCATAGAGATTCAAGAGACCTCGGTATTAAATAAGTGAATCTTCATTCCATACCCTTTTCCCTTTCTCAGATCAAGACAAAAATCTATCCTTCAGTTTTCAATATGAAGCTCAATTCTATATTTGCTAAACCATATTCAGTGAATTTAAATCTTGAATTGATTATCATAGGCTATTGATTTATAGGCTCTCTCTTGTCATACTTGAAGTTCTAGGTAGTTTTAAGACTAAAGTCCATTATTTGCCTCTGTAAAATCCTTCTGATCCTTCTCAAGTCACTCAAAATTGGCAAAGAGGCCTGCCCTTCTCTGTAACAGATGTGGTCCATAAATTTAAATGAACTGATTATTTCCAATTTATCCAGTATATGGTTTGTTTGTACACAGTTATTTGTATGTTGCCTTCCCCATTAGATTAAGAGCTCCGTGAGAGCACAGAGACTATCTTTTACCTTTCTTGGTATGGTGAGGGCTTAGTACAGTACCTGTCAGTTATTTGCCTAGGTCTCTTAACAGCACAGATGTACTATGGAAAGTACGAAAAGGCTAGCAGGTGACTGTAGAAAATCTCCATCTCCACTGCTGGCAGTAAAACTGTTTTGTTTTTGTTTTTTAACGTGTAGATGCTAGAAGAATGGTGGTATTCACTGAGGAATTGTTGCTTATACTTTGTGGGAGGGTTACATTTTGAGAATAAGTCTAGGTGGGCAAGAAGAGTACCAGAAGCAAGTGGACCAGCCAAAGTCTTGCTAGTATCTCCATTCCCATATATGCTCCATCTGTCTGTTAGGGACTCACTCTGTACAACCTACTCCACGAATATAGACCAGATACTGCCAAAGAATCTCACTCAGACCCAGGCACTCCACAATCTCTCATAAAGCACTGTGGTTTTTTACATATTCAAAGTTACCTGCTATAACATTCTAAAATTCTTTCTATAAAGCAATAACAACTATACAGTTGCAGAAATAAAAGCTTTATGAAAAGAAGTTGTCGATGCTATGAAATACTTTCCCAAAATCTCTCTACATTTCTGTTTCAGATACAATTAAATAGGGGCAGCTTGGTGGCACAATGAATAGAGCACTGGCATTGGAGTCAGGAGAACCTGAGTTCAAATTCAGCCTCAGACATTTGACATTTACTAGCGGCATGACCCTGGGGGGCAAGTTATTTAACCTCAATTGCCTCGCTAGAAAAAATAAAAAAAAATTAAAGAGAGAGAGAGACAATTAAATATTTTCATTTATTGACAAGTTTAGAATTTTTTTTAACTTTATCTGTATTTCCCATCACCCTCCAAATAGAAGATATATATCTATCACCCTAACAAACAGAAAGCATTTAAGTACTTTTACTTCTTCGAAGTGATATTAAATTTTACACTTTGATATACAATTGAAGATCTTGGGACAAAAGTGTAAAATATTCTTTATTTAGTTCATAAGAAATTGTGTGCCTTGATACCAGGATGTTTACTAGAATACACAAATACTTGTGAAGCTCTTCATGTTACATGAGAAATGCAAATAGCATGAAGTCTGAAGAAGCTTATTTGTTTCAAATATAAAACTAAAGCTTAAAAATAATTTCTATTTCAATAGCTTATTACTGAGTCAACAGGTAGGTATTCAAAGAAGCCAATAAAATTATTTTAGATATTGACCTTGTAAAAATAATTTTAAAAGTCAGAAGCTTAAATTAATAAATTACAAACTAAACATCAGGGATTCGTGATCGATAAGTATTTCAAATAATCATACACTTAAAATTGGAAAAAAGCTTGGAGGTCAACTAGTCCAACTCATTTTTTATATGAGGAAACCAAGGTGCTCCTTGTTTTCAGTGACCTTTTCTTTGAAAGCTCACTATTCCTCATAGAGCTCCTCATCAAAAGAATGTCTCAAAGAATGCCTTATCAACTACTCTCAGCTGAAGGAGGAAATAATATGGAAATGAATAAATGGATTTTAAAAAAATCTTTCTGTATAATTCTGCCAGTTTCCTAACATCAATGCACTCAAAATAAAAAGCCCCAACAAAATCAACTAGAAAGGTACTCCCTGTAGAGGTATTTAAAATGGCATACATTCTAGTCTTTTGTCTCATCTAGGAGCTAATGTGAAAGCTGGTAAACTACTGTTCATTCACTATCCACTAATTGCCTCTACAAGTAATACAAGAAAGGAGCCCAGGATTACTTTTTTTCTTATTGTACTATGTCCTGGGCACAAGGAAGCAATTTACCGTATCTAAAATTTATGTCCTTACATCATGAACATTTTCTTCAAAAGAACTGGAAAATCTTGAGCATACACCAAAGCAATCCTTAGAGGAAATTTTTTATCTCTAAACTCTTTTATCAACAAAAAAGATAAAGTATAAATCAGTGAAATAGGCATATAACTTTTTAAAAACCCAGAAAAAAATCAACAAATCATAAAACCCTAAATAAACATCAAAAAAAGAAATTCTGAAAAATCAGAGAAAAGATTAACAAAAGTGAAAGCAAAAATTCTACTAAAATGACAAAACTAGTAGCTGGCTTTTAAAAAAAAAGAAAAGAACCAGAAAAACTTTTTATCTAGTCTTTTTTTTTTAAAGAGAAAAAATAAACTGTCAGCATCAAATATGAAAGAAGAGAATTTGCCAAAGAAAAAATAAAAGAAATCATTTTTCCAAATTATACACCAGTAAAATTAACAAACAGAATGAATATTTATAAAATAAACTTCAGATTAATAGAAAAATGGAATATTTTAATAACACAATCTCAGAAAAAGAAACTAAACAAGCCTTAAATTAATTTATAAGAGGCACCAAGACAGCAGAGTAAAGTGAGCATTTCTGCCAAACTCTCCCACCACACCCCTCTATACGCAGGTCAAACTGAATTATGAATGGGATAATCAACAAAAAGTCACAGTGAGTCATTTTTCCAGACCAGGGCTGCTAAGAGAGGTCTTCAGACATAGGTGGTGGGGTGGAAGCAGTACCAGCTGTGAGACAGAGGCAGCTGCAGGGGCATCAAGAGTGCATAGCACCCAGGGAACAATATAGGGACAGAAAATCTGGTCAGAAAGAGCCTCCAGAACTGGGCACAAGATTGGGTGCCATCTGACAGAACCACCACCCATTACCCAGTTTCAGGGTCAGCTTTGAAAACAAGTTCTGAGCTTATTATATACTTACAACCATATACATTCACAGCTTTACGTGAAAAAAAGAAAAAGGGTAGAAGTGGTAGGCACTGACTCTGGCAAACACCTAATACCATTACAAAACATAAATTTAAATTAACAAGCAATGACTCATTTTTCATGTGGGTCTCACTCCTGAACCAGTTGCCTCTATACTATCAAGTCACCAAATCATAAGAGCAAACATCAGAATTAGTAACAGATTAGAAAACTAGTAAAAAATAAATAAATTAATTAAATGAACTCAATTCTAAACTTTTTAAAATTGATTATGAAAAATAGACAACAGAAAGTACATTGAAATCAATTATAATTTTAAACAAGTTTAACTGTTATGACACAACTTATAAAAAATAATGAGCAGTTATTATTTCACAAAAGAGAGAGAAGTAGAAGAGTGCAAAACAAGTTTTTAAACAGCTAGGCAAGAGATCTAAAGAAGCAAAGGCATGAGGGCTAAATGACCATTTCTCATTAAGAAAGAATTTATTTCATCAGGACTGTCTTGTAATAGATAGCCTGCTCTGATTCTAAGATTCTCTAAATAAAAGAAATGAATGCTGGAAATACACAAATACACACAAAATAGCCTCACAAAGCTACAATGCAAGGGTATAAAGAAAGTAGGTGTATCAACTAAAAGAACACATTGTTCAGACCGTTAGCTTCTTTCAACTCAAGAAAGTGTCTCCAGTGGGTATTTCGTTATATATATTTACCCAAATATACCCTAAATACTGTGAAAGTTGCCCATTTGGTACCTTTTTAAGCCAATGAAATATAGAAAGAATTCATCATCTCTATTGTGCTGGACAAAATCATTTTAATTTAAATATAATTTGTGCTACAAAATCCTAAAGCATAATTGTTATCTTTTGCCATTCTAGTGAGGCCACCATTAATAAAATCCCTTGAAATGTTCAAGTATTTAATAAAAGAATACAGTCAAAATTCTTCAGAAACATATGGTGGGAAATTGAGTTTTCCTACCAGTGTCTGATAGGAAATTGAAGTTCTGTTATTCCTTTTGTCAGTCATCTTTAATACACCACAGTACATATACACCACAGTCCCCTAAATCATAAGGTTTTCCCCCCTCTATTAAGGATTGTAAAGCATCCAGTTTGGCAGCCTATACCACAGTATATGCTGATATAAGAATACATTAACATTTCATGTACTAGGTATGGATTGGCATTTCATTGACTTCATTACTAGGTAATGGCTAAAGAAACACGCGTACTTTATAAATAGAATAGAATATTGTGCTGTAAGAAATAAGGAACATGATGAGTAAAGAAGCGTGTATTGACTTATATGAACTGATAAAAGGTGAACCAAGTGGAGGCAAGAAAACAATATACACAATGGCTACAACATTGTAAATGGAAAGAAGAACCACGAAACAAGTGAAAATGAATGTTACAAAATTACAAAGAACAAGCTTTGCCCAAAGAATAGATATGAGAAGAAACATGCCCCAGAAGAGGTGGAACGAAGGAGAGTTCCTGAGTGTGAGAAACTGTATGTATTAAGTTTTGGTATTTTGGTTTTTTTTTTTTGGTGCATTGCTCAGTTTTGCTCCTTCATCCCCACCTCTTTATCTTAAAAAAAAATTCTTTGTTATGAGAAATGACTTTTTTGTGAGGAGAAAGAGGAAGGGATATAGGGGAAATTTAGGCAATAAAAGAACAAGATATCAATAAAAATTTATTTTTAAAAAGAGACTTGATGTTCTTACAGGAAAAGATTCCTAGACAAAGCTTTGTGGCACACCAAATACCTTTATAAGAGAAAGGTAACTAATGCTGCAATTATACCTGCAGAAATGTCTCGGGATTTAAAAACAATCGAATTAAAACTTCATACTTCAAACTTCATCTACTACAGTAACCACAATGCAAAATCTATGATACAAGGTAGTATTAAATGAAGATTCATGACAATATTATGAATATGAATCATTTCTGCAAAGAACTTTAGGCTCACTTAAGAAAAATATTATGAAAAGAGATATCATTAGCTTTAAAGGCACTGTTACTACTTTACTGAATATATTTGCAACTAAAAGTAACTTTGTTACCTGAAAATGCATACATACCAACAGTAAAATTCTAGTTATATATTTGACTAATAATATCAAAAGTAGATGCACAAAATTTTTTCTTGCTTAATCATTGTCAGAAAATAATTGTCCTTAATAGGTAGTCTGTAATAAAAGTAATAACAAAATTCATTTGGAAAACAAAAAAATCTAGAGTACCAAGGAAAATGAGGAAAAGAAGAAAGGATGAAGAGGGAATAATACTCCCACAACTCAAATTATATTATAAAGCAGCAGTCATGAAAATCATCTGGAATTGGTCAAGAATAGAAAGATAGAGCAATGGAACAGACTAGAAAAAGGAGATTCACAAACAGTAGAACTCAATAAACTAATGTTTGAAAAAGAGGAAAATATAAATTACATAAGGGAAAACTCCCTGTCTAATAAAACCTAGTAGGAAAACTGGAAAACAGTCTGGCAGAAATAAGGCTTAGCCCAACATCTTACACACTCCACAATGCATTCAGAATGGATACCTGGCCTTAGTATTATAGGTCAAACTATTAAAATAGTCAAAGAAACATATCCAATATCTCTTTCAGTTATGGGTAGGTGATGTATAAGTCAAACAAGAGGCAGAGTCAGTCACAAAAGAACTATAATTACGAAAGATAAAAGAGGTAACTTTGATTACTTAAAGCTGAAAAGCTTCTACACAGACAATATTAATTCATCTTGGTAAGACGAGAAATGGTTAAATGGGAAAAAAATCTTTTTAACAAATTTCTGATAAGAGCTCAATTTATATATCTTGGCTCCCCAAGAGATTCCCCAATAGATCAATGGTCAAAGGATAAGAACAAATAGTTCTCAAAAGAGCTGCGAACTATTTAGTGCCACATGAAAAAATGCTCCAAATCACTAATAAGAGAAATGTAAATTAAAACAATCCTGAAGTTTTACCTCCCACCCTGCAAAATGGCAAAAAATGGTGAAAAATGGCAACAGTTAATGTTGGAAGAGTTGTGGAAAGACAGACACACTAATACACTATTGGTGGAGTTGTGAAATGGTACAATCATTACGGAAAGAAATTTGGAATTATGCTAATAAAATGACTAACAAGGGGCTTTATTAATAGATTCATACCTGAAGAAAGCCACTACAAGAAAAAAGTCCCTATCTACTCCAAAATGTTTATAGCAGCATTTTATGTGATACCTAAGAATTGGAAATAGTACAGATGTCCATCAACTCAGGAATGGCTAGGCCAGGGTTCCCTACCCCTAGGCTAGACGAATTGTTGCACATAAATATAATGGAATATTACTATACTGTAAGAAACTGTATTTGTGATGAGTACAGAGAAGCATGGAAAGACCTGTATGAATTGATGCAGAGTAAAATAAGTAGAAAACAATATACACAATAACTATCACAATGAAATTAGAAAGAACGACATACTAAAAAATCCAAAGTCAATGTAACAAAATTATAAAGATCAAATGAGACTCAAATGAAAAGATATGGGAAGACACTCCCAACATACCCCTTCGTGGAGGTGAGAGGTCCACAGATATTACACATTTGTCACGTTTTGGGGATTTTTCAATTTATCAGTCAGTTCTGCTGACTTTTTTTTCCCTCTCTAAAGAAGAAAATATGTCACATAAGATGGCTCTCTAGGGAGGGAGAAGGATACGTGAGATGCTATGGTGATGTAAGAAATAGAAAAAAACAATAAAAACATATTTTTAAAAAACAGGTAGTCTGCAGCACATTAGATGGTTGGATTTAGAAAGATGAAGCCCTGAATTCAAATCCTACCACTGATAGTAGCTGTTTGACCAAGGGCAAAAATCACTTAACCTCTCTGAGGTTCAGTTTCCTCATTTATAAAATGACCTTTTTTCAATCTTTACTTCTTTTGACCTCTCTGCAGTCTCTGACACTGTTTATCACCCTCTCTTCCTTGATATTCTCCTGTCTAGGTTTTTGGGATACCACTCTCTCCTGGTCTTCTTTCTACACATCCAACTGCTCCATTTCAGTCTCCTTTGCTGGATCCTCAAACAGATCACACCTTCTAAATCAGGACTGCACAACCTGTAGCCTGCCAAAGGATTTCCTCTACATACAACGGATGTTTTCCTCTACATGTTTCGGGGCTTCTGAAATCCTTTGGCATGAGCAAGCAAGCCCACTGGTTGTTAACGCCTGCTCTAAATCATAGGTGACCCTCAGAATTCTCACCCCTTCTTCATTGTTAACTACTTCACTTGGTGATTCATCCATTCCCAAGGATTTAACTGCCAACTCTACGCTGATGATTCTCAAATCAACTAACCTCTCTGCTGACCTACACAATCTCACATCTCCAACTGCCTTTCAGACATCTCTAACTGGATCCAGTAGGCATCTTAAACTCATTATGTCCCAAAGTGAACTCATTATCTTTCCCCATAAACCCTACCCCCTACCTTCCCTATTACTATAGAGGCCAACACCATCCTCCCACTCTCTCAGGTTTACAACCTAGAAGCTATCTTGGACTCCTCATTATCTCTCACTCCCACCCCCCATCCAATCTGTTGCCAAGGTATGTCTATTTCACCTTTGCAATATTTCTCAAGTATGCCCCTGTCTCTCCTCTGACACTGCCACCACTCTAGTAAAGGCCCTCACCATCTCATGCCTGGATTATTACAGTAGTCTGATGGTGAGTCTGCCTGTCTCAAGTGTCTACCTACTCCCATCCATCCATCCTTCAGCCACCAAACTGATTTTCCTAAAATGCCAGTGTGACCATGTTACTTTCCCTACTCACTAAACTTCAGTTGGCTCCCTATTGCCTTCAGGAACAAATACAAAACACTCTGGCACTCAAAGCCCTTCATAACCTACTCCCCCCTTTCCAGTCTTCTTACACCTTATTCTCCAACATGTCTTCTGGCCTTCTGACTGTTCCACAAACAAGACACTCCATCTCTCAGCTCTGAGCATTTCCCCATGCCTGGAATGTTCTCCCTCCTCTGCTCTGACTACTGACTTCCCTGGCTTCTTTTAAGTTTCAATGAACTTAACAGGAACTTACAGGAAACCTTCCCCCCAAACCCTCTTAATCCCAGTGCCTTTTCTCTGTCAATTATTTCCTATTTATCCTGTATATAGTTTGCTTTTTATATACTTGTTTGCATGCTGTCTCCCCCATTAAATTGTAAGCTCCTTGAAGGCAGAGACTGTCTTTTGCTTTTTTTCTTATGCCCAGCACTTAGTATAGTGCCAAGTAAGTGCTTAATACATGTTTACTAATTGACTGGTTAATAATACTTCTAGGATTTAATATAAGGTTAAATTTGATAATTTGTGTAAGGTCTTTCCCAAACTTTCAAGCATTGTATGTATCAGTTATCATTCCTATTACTCATTTGTAAAGTACTATATAATATATAAAGTAGACTATAAACTCCTTAAGGGGGGAGGGGCTTTTAAAAAAATTGTCTTTGGATCCATAAGGCGGAGCAGAGCAGCATGCAATAGAAAGAATGTTAGATCTGGAGTCTACACACCTGGGTTAAAATTCTGGTTTTTTTTTTTTTCTTACTTTATGTGTGACTTTAGACAAGCCATTAAACCTATCTAAGCCCTCATTTCCACATTGTAAAGTGAGACAGACAGTTACACTAGATGCCTTTTAAGTTAATTACAGCCCTTAAATTTTAAGTGTGATCTCATGGTCCTCAATGATTACTGAATTTGAGGCCATAGATAGATCTACTAATAGAAAATTATTATAGGTGCAAAGAAGGGTATTTGGTATTATAATACAATTATAATTATCTCGGAGTATAACATTAAGGACTGAAATGAATCCTAGAAAAAGTAATTAACATTCACTTCAAAACATTAACTATCTTAGGAAATGTCTCTTTCCCACAAGAAACAGAACTATTAAGCACTCAAGAGAACAATTCAGCATTCTTCTACAAGATATTTACGTATTTAGCTACAGAACTATTTAGATTATAAAAACAAAACATTAACATCAGCAAACTTTTTTTAAATGTTCCTTTACAGTGAACATGCTAGAGAGAAAAGTATGGGACAATAGTGGAGAGAAAATGGGAGGAGAAAAGTACTTATATTTTCCTCTTCATGTTTAATTCAAATTCTGTTAAAAGTATGCCTATATATGGTTCTGAAATGGAGCTATGTGAAAAGTGAATTTCAGTTCATCATTACCCATTATCTGCTGCATTAAAACTTCCATGTCACCAAGGTTACATAAGGCCTGCATACCAAGTTCATGATGCAAACTGCTACCGCCTACAGCAGATGCATTGTCATGTGATGCTTCTAAGTGGACACTCCCATTTCTCACCAGCAAGGAGGCGCTAGCACTGAGCACTGCAGCCTGGGAAGGGGGACGGGACTGGACTTTGACCTGGGCTGTGGACTGCTGGCCTTGCTGACCATCTTGAAGGCTACGAAAAAACACGGATTGGGGAGACATTACAGGGAAGAATAAGAGAAAACAATAGCCAGAAATGAAGCAACACAGAAAACAGGTTTCAAAAGGATAAATTTATCATTAAGCATAGAATAAGAGAAAAGCCTTTGTAAAATGTGCAGGTTTTATTGCTGAAATAAATGTAAACCAGTATCTCTAATATAGCTTGGACTGAATAATCACAGCTTCAGAAATCTTTTTGCTTCTTCACTGCATGCTCTTCTATATGTGGTTCACAGTATCTATATAGTATTTTCCAAATGGTAGGTAGCCATTATGTATTTGTTAAATTAAGGAGTTTGTTTTTGTTAACTGTGTAGTTTTTTTCTGTTCTACAGTATATTCTAAATAGGCACTTTAAGAAAGAAAATAGAAAAAGACAAGAAGTAGAGTCCTTTCAATGTCTCTGGAAAAAACTGATACTTTAGAAGATACACCTTACTTCAGGGTTCATGATCAGTTTCTAGAACAAAGGTTCTTAATTGTTTTTATATCATGGAATCCTTCAGAAGTATGGTGAAACCTATGAACCACTTAGAAGAATGTTTTTAAATGCATAAAATAAAGTACATAGAATTAAAAAAAAAGGTTGGTGAAACAAAAGATGTAATTTTTTTCCCATACAAGTTCATGGACACCCAAACACAAAATATGTCATACAAGAGGTCAATATAATGTACCCCAGGTACTCAAACTCATTATAAACCCACTTTGCTCTGATGTTACAGAATTCTCATTGAACTAAACGGGAAAAAATATTTAGACTAATAAGAAAAAGGGAAATATCAGAAAACCTAAAAGATAAGTTAAAATAAAATATAAACTGAGATGGTGGCAAAAGAAAATTTAGGATAAGAAGTCTTATCTGTAAGATTGTTATCAACATTTGGTTCAATCTCTAAAAGTATGTCATTGGCCTAAAACATTCATACCAAGGGCCAATTTGAAAACCATAATAATTTGTCATTTTTGATTACTTAGCAGCATGTCTATCTTCATTTTGTAAATGTTCTTTTTTCCCAGTCCACAGTGTAGTCTAACATACATTCTTTATGTCAGAAAAACTTAAAAGGAAGCAAACCTGGAAGACAATTATAACTAAAGGACTGTTTAGCTTTTGCATGGTATCAGCAGCAAGATTTTTGTTTTAAAATGACTTAAAAGTGAAGAAAATACATTATTCTTAAATATCTGAAAGACTGGCTATGGCATGATCCTAGATGAGTTATGCTTCTTATATGTCATAAGGCACTTGAAACATATGTTCTGCATGGAGACACATACTACAGCTCTATGACCAGAAAGTATGGCTATGGTCTACAAGCTGATATATGAGAAGTTACTTGCCATCCTCATGACTGACAACATAGTAAATGTAGCCATGCAATAACAAAGGAGTGGCAGCCTTTATCATGAAAGTAGACTGGGTAGTTACTGACAAAGATGGATGTTTAACAAGCTGGTTGCTGTCAAGCACCATAGGGATCTCATTCTACATGGCTACCCACAGGCTTGAAGATTGTCATTAAGAAGCATGCAGGCAAGGAGCCGACAAATTTCCACAAAGCCAGGCTTACCACTGTAGGCACTGAGGTCTAAAACCCAGCCTTCAACATTAAGTTCCAAAAGCTCATCATCACAAGGCAGAGCATCTTCTCTCCCAGGGAGTTCCAGGTAACCCTGAGGAGAACCAAACCCTTCACCATTAATGAGGTCCTGATTCTCCTAACCATTAGACTGTAATCTCCTTGAGAGGTAATTCTTTAGGGTATCAATCTTAATATTCTTAGTTCACAGTAGAACATCTTTAGCAAAATTTGAAATTACTGGATGCCTGCTGATTTGCATGTTCATTACATAATTTTTTATATATTGTACAACTCACTTTTGCATTCTGATAAATTTAACTTCATAAAAGTAAACAATAATTAACGCAGTATGTGAATTAATGGGCCCAGTTAACAGGCTGTATATGTGTTGTCCCAGGACCAGCCTACCTAAGCTCTGAAAAGACAGATCACAAGTTGGATGCAAGGTAATTAATATTTCCAACAAAGTAAATTTTTTAAAGTATAAAATTATAAAGGAAGTTGAGAACTGAACTGGTAATATTATCCATACCAATAATACCACACATCTTTAAAAGGCATAAATTAATAACCATTTTTCCAAAAGATGAAAGGGGAGAAGAAATGAGACTTTATAAAGCCTCATCAATTTATTCTACTATTTTAAGTCAGCTATCTTTAATAAATAATGTTTACTGTTCAATATACTGATACTTTGAGGCTTTTTAAAAAATGTTCTATAGTCAGAATATTGACAAATATGAAACTGAAACAACTGCATAACAAAAGGCTGGGCAGAATATACCTCACAAGAGCTCTCAATCCAACTTACAGCAACAAACACATTCCGTAACATCTGTTTTTCAGCTCCCTTCTTTTTAGAACCATTAGAAAATCACAAAATTACTAGATTTCTTTAAACATGCAAAATTAAGCACAAGCATGCACACAGGACAATGTGTCAAAAAAGGCAAATTTGCAACAAAAAAAATTGAACTGCCAATCACAACAAGCACTTTTTAGCCTATGGATATGTAAGCACTCACTGAAAAATAACACCTTCCTCATCAATGTATCTTATTGCTAAAGGTGAACTACACTTTAAAGAGATACAAATGAAAAGACAGCTCTTGGTACATAATGTAATCCCAGAAAAATAATATTGTCTACAAAACTGAAACATAAAACAAATTGATCAGGTACTTTTCATCAAAAAACTAACCTAGAGGGATTTGCTAAAATGAAATTAATTCAAAAGTGAAAAAAAAATTTGAGGTAAAATAACATTCAATTGCTTCTATTGGCATGACTTTTCAGAACCAAAAATTATAGATAAAGCAAACCAAATAATTCCTTCCATTAATAAGTCATAAATGAAAGGGCTATTTAGGCACCAAAGCGCTTGTTTAAAATGGATATATTTAAGATTCTACTTTATATAATTTTTAAAGTAGCCAGAGCATAAATTCTAAATAATATTTAGGATTATGCCATAATCTCAGAGATTCATAATGCCACACATCCATGATGATAATTACAAGGAGAAAAGAAAATTTCAATATCACAGGATCATAGACTTCTAGCTGGAAGACACTCTGCAGCTCATCTTGTCTAACTACCTTATTTTATAGGTGAAGAAACTGAGACACAGAGAGGTTAAGTGACTTGCTCTAAGGTCACATAAATGGTGCAAGCGGAGTGCGTATTCAAACCCAGGTCCTTTTACTATAAATCCCACATTCTTTCCTACAGTACTACATATCAATGAAAATTGATAGAAATCCCATATTCTTTTCTACTGTGCCATAATCACATGAAAATCAAATACATAACTAAGGAAAAAAGTTACCTCTAAATCCATATGGTCTGCGAACATTTGAACTTTTATATTAAAAGCTATTTACAAATCAAACGCACATTTGAACTTTTATATTAAAAGCTATTCACAAATCAAATGTTTAAGCTACTCAGTGCCATCAATTCGTATTTTCAGAATGTTTCTAGGAAGAAAAAAAATGACAAGAAAAATTTCCACGGAAAAATACTGGTAAATATTTCTCTAGAAGCCCTTGGCTCACTATTAAATAAGCCTTGGTATTAATGATCAACTCAGCAATATCCAACATCTAGAATGAGAAAAAGAAATAGCACTGGCAAAAAATAACAAAGAAAAAGAAGAGATTAAACCTAGATATTGTCAGCTTCCAACAGCCTCAGTGACATTTAAAGCTTTATCAATTAATACTACAAAATCATATTTCTTAATCTTTCCCTCTTTTAAATTCACACACCTGTTTGTACACTTAGAACTTAATACATAACTACAGAGTATGATCATTTTTTAAAAGACTTGTCTCTGCAGTCAGATTTGAGAACCAGTTCTCATGTTTTATTTCTTTCACCCTCAATGCCTAGAAATACATCTTGTACATATCAGGTATTCAAAAATATTTGTCTTAAGTCTACATGAAGATTCCTGACTTCACTGAACTCATTACTATAATCTTGCTACATCCCTATCACATTCTATTTTATATTATATTTATTTGGGCACATCTGATCTGCCCCTTATTCCCACTCTCAGTGGATGGTAAACTCATTAAGAGCAGAGACTGTTATTTTTCATCATTGTACTTCCAGTGCCTAGTACTGTGCCTTGTATACTTAATACATGTGTGTTTAATTAAATACATATGAATTTAATTATAGATCTTTACATGCATCAAGTTTCAAAAAACAGGTATGTAATAACTGAAAGTTTTCCATATATACAGCAGAAATATGTGTCATTTATTTTAATAAAAGAAGCTGAATTTCCTCAAAGAAACCATGCAAGTAGCTCAGGTCTACAGGTTCAATATGAAGAGAAACTAGATAGAGGTAGATATTTTTTAAGTTAAGTGAAAACTTAAAATATTGCCTTCAATACTATCACAGTATTTCCTAAGATTATCATCCTTGGTTTTTACTATCTCTTTGGTAACAGTTACCATGGAAAAGACAGCAGAAGTTTTTAGTTATAGTTCAGTAAAAACTGAGAGCCTAAAACCTATCTAACTGTAAGCCTGTCTTGAAAAAAGATGGAAAGATATTAAAATGTTATCATAATAGACATTACATATTATGTACCAATTTTCTTGCTGAAATAATTGTTTTGGCGCATTTAATCGTAGGAGTTAACAGTTTTCTCAATTACAGAACAATCTCAACACTTCTAACTTGAATTTGCTTTAAACAATCTAAAGCTGAAAACTAGTTTTTAAAACAAAAAAATATTATTAAATCATGTTATCAATTTTTTTCAGTTTTTCTTGGCAAAAAAAAAAAACTTAAATTTTATATGGCTATCCTGTTAGAATTTTTATTGAGAAGTGACCTTTGAAAAGATATTTCTTCAGTTTCTTTTGCTATTATTAAAGAGTTTTCAATAATATGCTATTCCTTCAGAATTCCATACAGGGAAACTGTATTTTACTGATTCTGCAAGAAGGTCAAGTTATTACTGAGGAAACAGACCACCTTTGTCTTTAAATGGTACAACAATGTACCATCAACAGTATCTGCTACTAATTAGAATTTGGCATAATATGGATCTGTTTAAAATGCCACTGAAGCTAGTTTAGTTAATATGCTAAAAGACATTATAAGAACATTTAGCCTACCTCACAGATTTGGAAGGATGGTAAGACCTATTATAACACTTATATTAATTAACTGGTTAAAAAAAAAGTCGGTGAGGAAGAAAGGAAATCTGCATTTTTTTTACATTTTACATATAAATCCCACGCACCATACTGTCTTTGTAAGATCGCATTTAAAAACCTGCAAATATAGGGTAAAATAAATTTTATGTGTCTTGTTGGGGTATTCAACTAGGGGGCAGCATGAGGATCTACTTTACCAGACAGCTTATGTTAACAGCTCTAGGTTGTTTTAGTGAGTGAGCATTTATCAGGCCCACTTGCAGCAAATCACAGAGAGGTCTGGGAGAAAAAAAATGATAAGAAAAAAGATTTAAGAATTTTTAAGTGGCATCTTATTGAATAAATGAGGAAGAAATTGTCTAGAAATCGAGGTTAGGGGAGAAGGAAAGGCAAGAAACAAAAAGAGGTAAAGATAGGTAAAACACCAAGCTATTTCACAGTGTAGTAGTACTGCCTAAAAAGCTATAAGCAAAAAAAAAAAAAAAAAAAAAAAGAGGTTTTTTATGAAATAAAGGCAGAGTAAGGCAGGGGAAGAGAGAAATATAAAAGCAAAGAAAGGAATGAAGAAGGACACACACAGAAAAAAGCAAAAGAGGCCTATTTTTTTTTCTTAAGCTAAATAGTTTCTTTTATTAGAGACTTTTTCTTTCTTAATTATTCATTTAAGCTGAACATCAAGCCATATGTTTAACACTGTGACTTTATACTCAGGACTTAAGAGATGGAGCTGTGGAGGAAGAAACCCTTCCTTATAATAACAGTGAAATTAAAAATGGAGAAAACTTTAAAATACATAATACATGCTTATATATAGATAATATATATATAAAAACAAATAAAACTAGATTTAAAAAAAAATAAGATTTACCCCAAAATGAATGACAGTTTTAACAATGGTGGAAAGACTTGATCTTCCACCACCTATACTGTCTCCATACTAGGTTTTAACTAAAATAACATTTCTTTGGGTTTCAAATGAAAAGATTCTAAGGGGCAGCTAGGTGGTACAGTGGATAGAGCACTAGCTCTGAAGTCAGGAGGACCTGAGTTCAAATTTGGCCTCAGACCAAACACTTGACACTTAGCTTTTTGTGTGACCTTGGGCAAGTCACTTAACCCCAATTGCCTAAAAATAAATAAATAAATAAACGAACAAACAAATGAAAAGATTCTATAAAATTTCTTATAGCAAATGTTTTCAGATACCAAGGACAATGCTATATTATTAAAATCTATTTTAGAGATGTGCTTCTAGAATCATATGATGCCCAAGTCTTTAAATAGTTTTCCATTTGTTGTTTTAATCACTAATTTCAAGTTAATTCAAAATATAAACACAACTAAGTACAAATGAGAATAAACTAAAATATTTACATGGGGTATCATTATTGATGATCCAAAATCATTATTTTGGAGATTTTACAGGAAAATAGCTCTTATCTGAGAAATCAGTGCATATCCCCTTACTTCTTCAATGTTATGTTGTGTTGAGAATTTAGACATAGACTTACATATGTATATATGTCTCAAGTTATCATTACTTATACATTAGTTGTTTGGTACCAAAATACTACATGGTTCAAAGGCAAAATTAGATAAAGACAATTTGTGAATAAAATAGTGAAATAAATTTTCACATAACTATCTAGTAATGTTGGGCTGGTTCTTTACCTAGTATATTTGTTTAGGAGCTTAAACTGTCAACTGCTTAAAGTATTTATGTTAATCAGGAACAAGGACATGAACTCCTCATTCCCATGTTTTTTCCCCAGGAAGTCATATAGAAAAAGAAATGCCAAAACTAATATGCTTCTATTTCCATAGAATTTTAAGGCTAGAAGGGACCTGAGAAGTTATCTAGTCCACCCCACTCATTCTTCAAATAAGAAAAAATTAGTTGTAGAGGTTAAAAAGAAGTCATAGAACTTTTTAAGTGGCAGCCAAGTTAGTGCTCAGACCTTCCAATGTTTAGTAAAGTATTCTTTCTACCATACCATACCAGGAAGTAAGTAAAATACTAAGATAACTAAAAATATATATATATATATAGCTGAAAGCTGCTTTTTTATACTGATAGGACTACGAAATCTTTTCTGCAAATAAAAAACAGCTTATCTGAATATTCTGGGGGAAAAAAATGGTGCAACATAGACATGCGCATTTCAACAAGCCCATCATCACATGCAAGGAAAGCCCCAAAGAGCTTACAAAAAGCACAGAATAAAGGAATGATTAGAAGGAAGAATAAAAGTTATTCAAATGACTTCTTGGAAATGGGGATGAGGGAGTGGGGAAAAGAGAAGAGGAAAGGTTAAAAAGACTGCTACATGCATGCTAAATATGGTGGGAACTTTTAATACTGTACCTGAGGGGTGATCCGATGAGCAATGTAGGAGGGGTAGGGTTACTCCCTGCATTGTGCCTGCGCCGTACTGCCTGACGCCTAAATGTGCTGCGTTCACGGCGAAATGTAACCATCTCCTCGCTGTCCTGTGCTGCTGCATCAAGACAGACTCAGGTCAAATAAGAACCCAGTTAGGGGTATAAACACGCAGCTTAAAGTCTGTCTTTCCCTTGCCTCCCCATTATCCCAAGAAATGCGGCCTTGTTAACGAAATTTGTTTTTAGAAATAATTTATATATTATCTTTCATTCTATGTAGAGTCCAAAAAAACATGCATATCTAAGGTGATTAATAAATGTCAATCCTACCAAACTATTTTAAAACCAGAATATGTTCTACTTTCCACTTTTATTTTCCTCAAATACCTTTTTTAACATCTTCAAATTGCTTAAAAACTCTACTGAAAGTCTTTGGATTGCATTTACTTACTTCCCACTCTAGTTTTTATGTAAGGGACTCAGCAAAACACTAATAATTTCTATCAATCTTCTAAAGAGACAACATCAGATTTTCTGATGAAACAATAAAGACACTACACTATGGCTTTATTTAATTTTCCTTATGTAGAAGAGAAACAAGGTAAGTTTAAAAATTTAACTAGTGCTTTCATATGCTGACTACAATTTTTGGCAGCATCAAATATACAAGCTGCACAATTGGTATATTGAAATCTCATTTTAAGAATATAAGAATAAATTTTAACTGTGGGTTCTCCTCCTACCAAACTCAGTTTTATGAATGCATATGCCTCTGGACTAACATCAGTATTATGTCCCCTTCTCCAGCAGGACACTAAGATCAGCAAAGCGAAGGGTTAAATGTTTGCTTCCAAAGCAATAAGGCACAAAAACTCAGACATACAGAAATAAGCAATACTCATTAAAATGACAATACAATGTATAAGTAAAACTTATTAAAATGGCAATATAATGTATAAGTCTAACACACCATACTACTCTCTCAAGCAGAAATGGCATTCAATTTATCAATTTAAATATTTAAAAAATACTAATCATTTCTTTTAAAAATACATAGAGAACTGTTCCAGGTTAAAAGAGTTTGGTTCTACTATAATTTGGGAGTATTTTGAGAGTTTTTTGTTCTAGAAATAGCTGAAAAAAATACAAAATAAATCTATAATCTGTCTTATCGTTTTTACCTATTTAAGTTTTTTTGATAGTAAACAAAAATGATAAGATAACACAAGTTGGAACAGAAAGAGAGCTGTCCATATATATGTGTGTGTGTCTATACATATATATGTGTATACATACATATATGTATATACACATAGTGTGTACATATACACTATCCTTCTGTTTATAAGTTATTACTGCTAAGAGAATGGGATAAAGTTGTTATATGCCATAATGATGGGACCGCTAGGTGGCGCAATAGAGTGCTGGGCCTGGAGTCAGGAAGACGAGTCTTCCTGAGTTCAAATCTGGATTTAAACACTTACTAACTGGGTGACACTAGGCAAGTCATTTAACCCTCTTGGCCTAAGTTTCCTCCTCTGCGAGCTGGAGAAGGAAATGGTAAACCACTCCAGGATCTTTGCCAAGAAAACCCCAAATGAGGTCACAAAGAGTTGGACACAACTGAAATGACTTAACAACAACAAAGGCTCTTAATGAAATTCTATGCTTTAACAAGTATCTATATTGTAAGCTTGGGAATGCTTGTCAAAAAAAAAAAAAAAACAAGCTGACTATGAACCATTCCTAGGACATATTCTCCTTCCCCTCCCCTGCAACAAGGAAAAAGGAAGGGAAAAAATAAGCCAGTCAAATCACAGAGGAAAGAAGAAAGGACATCTAGCTGGGTAACAGTGGAAATCTATCCAGCATTTATAAAGCTACTATGTGAGAGGAACTGAGGATGCAAAGACAAAAACAAATCACTTCTTGCTCTCAAGGAGTTATATTCTATGAAGGGAATACATGTACAACAGTACACATATAAGTAGATACAAGTAAATATGAAGTAAATACAGGGCAATTTTTTAGGGAAGGGAGAAGCAGCTTCGCGGAGTGCAAAAATCAAGAAAGGTCTCACGGAAGAAGTGACTAGCTGAGCTTTAAAGGGAAAATATGGATTCAAAGATTTAGAGGTGAAGTGGGAGTGCATTCCAAGCAAGGAGATAGAAGACAATGTCATTTATAATCAAGAAAGGTCTCACGAAAGAAGTGACTAGCTGAGCTTTAAAGGGAAAATATGGATTCAAAGATTCAGAGAAGTGGGAGTGCATTCCAAACAAGGAGACAGAAGACAATGTCATTTATAAGGGAACCAAAATAGGTCAGTTTGGCCAGACTGAGCAACATGTAATAAGCATGGAAAGGTAGGCTGGAATCCAACCTTGATGACAAGGCTTTAAATACCAAACTAAGGAGTTTTTATTTGATCCAAAAGGCAACAGTTGGGCATCACTGAAGATTCTTCTTGAGCAGGGAACTGAGATGATCTAGGCGAGAGGCAATGAATGCCTGAAATAGGACAGTGACTGTTAAAAGTAGAGAGAAAGTGGCAGATGCAAGAGTTGTAAAGATAGAATTGACAAAACTTGGCAACTAACTGGATGGGGAGATGAAGAATAAAAAGTCAAGAATTACTCTCAAGTTGCAAATCTTTCAACTGGAACTGGAAGGTGAAGGGAAGTTGCAAGTTAAAGGGAAAGACAATAAATTTGATTTTAGTCATGTGGAGCTTGGAATGCCTAAGGGACACCCAGGTAGAAATGTCCAATGGGTGATGGAGAAGTAAAACTTGAAAGTGAATAGAGAAACGGGAGCTGGATATATACACAAGGAGTCAGTTGTAAAAAAAAAAACTGATCATCAGTCATAAGAATTTCTTGCTAAAGCTCTCAATTTAAGAAAAAACTAAAATTTGGAGAATTCAAATCAACAAGTATTTACTAAGTACCTACCATGAGCAAGGCAATATGCTAGGTGCTATGGATACAAAAACTAAAAGGAAACACCATACACTGGAGAAGCTGAAATTCTACTAGGACAAGCAACACACACACACACACACAGCACACAGAAAATAAATGGGGAGTAAGTGGTAGAAAGCACTAACAACTGGAGGAATAAGGAAAGGACTTCTATAAGCGGTGACACCTGAGCTGAACCTTTAGAAGAGCTAGAGAATTCCAAAACGTCAGAGAGGAAGAGGGCAAGAAATTTAAGCATGGGAGAGAATTTGTGCAAAAAACATGAAGATGAGACATGGATTATGGTATATGAGAAACAGCAAACAGATCAGTTTGGCTGGAAATTAGGGTATGTAACAAGGAGCCAATAAGTGATATTAGTCTGGAAACACAGGTTGAGGCCCAACTGTGAAGGGCTTTGAATGGAAAAAGACTCCAAATTGTGAAGAGATTTAAATGCAAAGAGGGGTTTTTACTTTAGAGGAAATTAAGTCACTGAAGCTTCTTAAGCAAAAGCAGTGACATTGTCAGAAAGATACTTTATGAATATTAATTTTGCCATAGTATACACTGGAAGGGAGAGAGACTAAAACTAAAAAACCAATTCAGAAGATAATGCAATAGTCCGGGCAAAAGGTGATGAGGGTTTGAACTAGGGTTAACAGCTCCTTGTGAGTGGAGCATGAGATACAGTTTGTGAGAAATGTATTGTAGAGATTCTTAACCTTTTTTCTGTCATGAATCCTTTTGGCAGTATAGTGAAGCTTATAAATCATAATAATAACATAATATGTACGGGCTTACATAACAAATGGATTATATAGAAATGCAGTCATTAAAAACTTTTAAAACAAAGTTTTCAGACTCAAGATTAAGAACTTCTGTGTAGAAATAGGATCAATAAGACTTGACAATTAAATAGATATCTAGCAAAAAGTAGGTAATATGGAACTGGAATTCAAGGAAAAAAAAATATGAGCTGGATATAAAGATTAGACGGTCCTCTGAATAAATATAAGTGAAATCAGGGGAACTAATGAAATTATAAGAGAGAAAATGAAAGGACAAAAGGCAAGAGAGTCCAAGACACAGCTTTATCCACTCTTAGCAAGCCTAGGATAACTCTCATTCAGCAACAGTTTGACAGCTAGGTATATATTTTCTTAAAAACAAATTATTTCAAAGAACTAAATAGAATTCAGACTGACAAAAGGCCTAAAATAAATCTTGAGGTTAACTAGTCTTTTGCTCCTAGGTATCATCTAGTCACAAGTCCACAACCTCAGTGTCATACATGACCTCTCGCTCAACTCCACAGACACAACAAATACAATGAAGTGCGAAATCTTGAAATCTTGTTTCCTTCTCCACAACATCTCTTTTCTATATGTCCTCTCTCCATTCATAGGCAGTACCTTAGTTCAAGGCCACATTGTCACATTGTTTCACATCTGGACTACTGCTTAGTGTCTTAATTGGTTTTCCTGTCTCTCCCCACTCCAACCCAGCCTCTGTAAGTGTAGGTCTAGTTACGTCACTTAAGCCTCACCCCACATTCATTAAACTCCACTGGCTCCCTATTACTTCTAGTAAAAAATGTGAACTCTAGTATTTAAAGCTCTTCACATCCTGGTCTCTTCTTATGTTTCCAATATTTTTACACTTTGTTCCTCCATACACAAGGTACAGTTCAAGGAACAATAATCTCAATCTCCTATTCTACACCTTCACACTAGCTATCTCCATGCCTGGAAATTTCTCTCTCCCTAGTTGAGCCTCTCAGAATCTGCTTTCTTGAAGACTCAACTCAAATGCTATCTTCTTTATAAGACCTTTCTTAATTCCCTCCAGCTGCTAGTTCCTTTCCCCTCTAAGGTCACCTTCCATCTACTCTGTACATATTTTGATATACCTATTTGATAAAAGTATTTTATTATGCATCTAACAATCATCAACAAGCACAAATGTTTCAAAATACAAAGAAAAAGACTGCATGTCTATTGTTCTTTCCAGCATATTACATCATCATTTAATTTGGATTCTATTTAAAAAATTTTTAAATGTCACTGGCCAATAATCCATCTCCCCTAAGTATATGCCTTTCCTCATGACAATTATGAAAGATCTATTCCATCAAAACAAAATAAAGATACTGGCTATATCTGAGAATGTATTCTAGCCTATCAGCCCTCTATCAAGAAGTTCAAGATGAACTTCATCAACCCATTGTTTTAGTCAAAGTTTCAAGTCTTTCAAAAGTTCTCCTCATTACTGTTATCAATTCACTCAGAATCAGTTCTTTATGTATTTCTTGGGACCAGTTATATTCCTCATTTCTTATGCTTTAATATCACAATTTATTTAGCCATTCACCAACTGCTATAAATATCATCATACATGTAGGTTCTTCTATCCTTGACCTCATTAAGGTATATCTCGTAGTACTGCAGGGTCAAAGAGTAAGTACTGTTTTGTGACCTTTGGGGTTCAGTTCTAAATGGTTTTTAAGAATTGGACTGATTCACAACTCCACCAATGGTGCACTAATGTACCTGTTTTCCCATAACCTAACAATTATTTTCTTCTTTTGTCAGTCTGATAAGTATGAGGTAGAAGGAATGTGAGAGTTTTGATCTGCCTTTCTATTATTAATGACAGGCAGACTTTTCATGTGGTTATTGATGGCTCATATTTCATCATTTGCAAACTGCCTGTCCCTGTGCCTTGACCATTTAGCCATTGGGAAGTGGTTCTTGTTCCTTTATATTTGTATTAATTCATTATATATCTTGGTTATGAGATCATTATCACAGAAATTCACTTTGAAGATTTTTTTTCACGTTATTCTCTTCCAATTTTTTTTGTGTGCATGCAGAGCTTTTCCATTTTAAAAAATAAAATTTATTTTATCTTTTATCAACATCTCTCCCTTGCACAAGATATCTCATTCCAATGTCCTCAAATATTTTAATCTTTTCTAAGACATTTATCCATTTAGAATTTATTGTAAGGGGCAGCTAGGTGGCACAGTGGATAGACCACCGGCCCTGGATTCAGGAGGACCTGAGTTCAGATCTGGCCTTGGACTCATAACCCTTACTAGCTGTGTGACCCTGGGCAAGTCACTTAACCCCACTGCCTAACCAAAAA
>NW_020954723.1:28446485-28601619 GCF_900497805.2 Vombatus ursinus
AGAATATACAGCTAATTATTTCTATTTATAGTTCTGGCTTACCTATTCTGTTCCACTGATCAATTTTTCAATCAGTAATATTGAATTGCTTTAACAATTACTGTTTTCTTCTATGAGCTATGGTACTGGGAGGCTTCCTTCACTTGTGCTAGCTTGACCTTTCTGTTCCTCCAAATAAATTTTATTGTTTTGTCTGTATCTTAAAAAGCCCTACAATATGATTGATATGTCAGAAAAATTACATATTTAGTTATTGTCTCCATTTTTATACTGAAATATTTCAAACTTTAACCATGTGCAATTAGTATCTCTTCAATTATTTATGCCTTCCTTAATTTCTACCAAAATAAAACAAAACAAAAAACTAGGGGTATCATGGTAGATGAACTCCAAGACACTTTATACATTCTGTAGAGACTCAAAATGGGATTTCTCTTTCTATCCCTTCCCACTGGATTTTGTTAGTATATAGAAAGATCACTGGAGTAGGAGGACCAGTGCTATACTTTGAGTCAGGAAGATCTGAATTCAAATCCTGACTTACGTACTAGACATGTGAACCTGAGCAAGTTACTTAATCTATATGCCTCCATTTCCTTATCTGTAAAAAGGGAATAACACTACTTACCTTCTCATGGTTGTCGTGGGGTTAAAATCAGATAACTGTAAAACACTTTGCAAACATTAAAAGTGCTAAATAAGTGCTAGCTATATATTTAATATTTTAAAATTTTATTCAAATCTTTAACTTTTTCTTGTTTGTCTTTTGGTTAGATCTATGTCTGAAATAAACATTAAGCTAATAATTGCTATTTTGCTATTTCTCACTATAGTTCAATTATCTTCTTTCAGTGCTCTATCATTTGGGGGATGTGTGTATATAGATAGGGGGTGTGTGTGCGTGTGTGTGTATAGTAATAGTAGTAGCAGTATTGATATTTCTTACATGTGGTAATTTACATGTAGTTTCCCTATCTCTTTTTATATATTTATTTTTATTATCATCTTGTCTGAGATCAAGATTGCCAACCCTGATTTCTTTGGATTCACTTGAGGCATGAGATTATTTTTCAATCCTTGATCATAATTCTCTGTCTTTGTTTTGAGTACATTTTTTACAAAGAACATATTATTAGATTTTGCTTTCTAATCCATTTTGACAGCATTTTCCATTATACATGTAAATATTTGTCATTCATATTCATGGTTGTTGTTAATTGTGTTTTTTTCTTGTGCCATATCCAATTATGCTTCTTTTCTTTTCCTTTTACAAGGAAAATGAAGGTAATGTAAATAACCATTGTGTTCTAGTCCTTTTAGGAAACCTCAGATTTTAGGATTATATGTACTGTTGTTTAGGCTGTATTAAAATGAGACTGAAATTTACTCAAGATTTGTTTAGTATTAATAAAGCAAACCTATACTTTAGCTTTACTATGTCCAAATCCTGAAAATACTTCTGGTAGGTCAGACTGAACTAGTAACAATTCCAATGGGTTCAAAATGTTACCAACCTAATGTAAGCAGTCAGTTGGGATTCAATATAAAAAATATCAACCTTACATAATGTTTGTGTTGCAGCAAATAAGAAGACAGAAGCAAATGGTAGAGAAGTGTAATTTGAATAACTTTTTCAAATCAAGGACAGATCCAAAACTATTTGATTCTGATGATTCTTCAACAACCCTAGATGTAAAGAACTAACTGAAAAAGCAACTCAGTCAAAGAAAAATTCAATTCAAAAAAGGAATGTGCCCAAAGAACACACAAAATTCACTTCACAAAATCCAGACTCAGGATTCTTAATCTGGGATCCACAGGTTATTATATGAATAATTATGCAACAATTATGTGAATAGATTTCAGGGACTGTATGAACTTGGGATGTGAAAAAATTCCATCTTTATTTCAACATAACTGATTTTCTTTGTAATCCCACGTATTTTAATTTTACATATTTAAAAACACTGTCCTTAGAAGGGGTCCACAGGCTTCATCAGACTCCAAATGGAGTCCGTGACATATAAGAAAATTTCAAAACAAAACAAACAAAAAACCCTGATTTAGACCCTTTAGAGATTAGTAATGGAAAATATCTCTCTGTGTAATGGAAGATCTTAGAAACCACATAAAACTGGGGTTATTAACCGTTTTTTGTATCTTTGGGCCCTTTTGGCAATCTGCTGAAGCTAATGGACTCCTTAGGACAATGTTTTTAAATACAAAGAATTATAAAGAAAACCAATTATAATGAAAAAGTTAACAATTTTTTTTAAATTCATGCTTCAGGTTAAGAACCCATGATCTAAAAGAACTGCTCATTACTGGAAGCATCATAAAAGACATCTGTCCTTATCCTTCACTTATAATAGTAGTTGTGAGAAAAAAACTACAAGGGCTAAAATGTATGTGGATTATCAAACGTGAAATAAAAGGACTAAAATAGATTAATACATAACGCCAGGAGTTCAAGATGCTTTAGACAGTCACTAGTTTTCTGTTTTGAACTTAAGCAACAGCTCTTATCAAATTTCAATGGCCAAAGAAAACAAAGCATTCATGTGTCCAGCAGGATTTCATCAGTTTGAACTTATGCTTCAAGGCATCTCTGGAGCACCTGCCACTTTTCAACAGCTGAGGGAATAGGTAGTTGGTGACATGAACTACCTGGAAATGTTGGTGTATTTGTATAATATCATTATATTTGGTGGGAAAAAACACACTAAAATAACATGAGAAAAGAATGATGAAAATGTTAGAGCTATTAGAGGTAATTGGTCTATAATTGTCAATTGATGAATGCACATTTTATAGAGCCTCCTTGAAGTATGTAGGTGACATAACATTTCAGCAAAAGAGAACTGATTTAGAAAGGATACAAGCACTACTCAGGTAGCTATATCCTAGCAATTTTGTAACTAAGAACCAAGGGGTTATAATAATAAATTTGTGAAGGATTATGCTAATACCATTGCTTAGCCTCTCAACAATCTCACACTTGGCTATATGACTGCAAAAAACAAAAAGTGTAATTATTAAACCCTTGGAAGCCAAATAGAGAATACTGAGATGGAAAATGTGAATAAGCTTTTAAAGATTTGGCTAACTGCATTACAAACACGCCAATTTTGACCTATGATGACCCAAATCTTGGCTTGGGAGCATTTTTTATATCAAGAAAGTGATAGTCAAGAGTAGAAGTATCAAACTCACAGAAGTAAAACTCTTGGGTGCAACCCAAACTCAATTAAAATTGTAACTGAGAAATATTTAACAAAATAAAAATATAACATGGATATGTTAGTTTGTGGTTTTATAAATCAATATTCAGCATACAGGAATCAATTTCTATTTGTTTGACACTACTATACTACTACTATAAGAGGACTTATTGGTAGTGAAACTAAGTATCCAAATATAAACTAAAATTTTTAGTTTTAACATGGGCTAGTACAGCTAGCACCGAAAAGTTTAGTATGGAGCAAAATTACAAGCATGTACAAATAACACTGTAATATACATTTTGACCACTTTTGCATTGTATGCTTCTTGTCACAGACAGGTAGCATACTAGCCAATTATGAATTTAGTAAACACAATTGACTAGGAAAAAGTAATATGCCAATACCCTAATAAACTTGATGATAAAGTACATTGATATCAGTAGAAGTAATAACAGCTACTCATCATTTTGAAAGAGATAATTGCAATCAATCTCAGTGCAGCTCTGAGGTTAGAACTGTCATCTAAAGGCATGTGCCCTTTATATGTCAATAATGTTTTATCAAGTAAATCTATATACCTATGATAAATAAGAACAAATGAATGATAAATAACACAATCTATAAAATCAAGTGACTGACCCTTTGAGACTCATTTCATTCTCTAGAGACAATACTACTAAGAAAATAATAAAAGATGGAGTTTCAAAATGAAACACTATATGAAATGCTAACTGATATTACAAAAAAAATCAGTAAAGAATTAGTATTCCCTTGCAGATATTGTGTTATAGCCATGAAGGCACTGTATAATGATTCTAAACATTTAGTTAAAAAAGACCTTTGATTTACTGAAACAGATTTTATTACTTACAAAATGGCTAATGATTTGTATAATAAACGTATAATGTGCTTTTGTTCCACTCAACTCATGTAACATATTTGAAAAATATAAGAATCAATAAAATATTTGAGCTCATGTATACTATTTTTTTTAACTCTTACAGGAGTAAAATCAAATGCATGTCATTCATAGGAAAATAAAAGTTCATATGATAAAAGAGGATTAAACCCAAAGGCAACTCAAATTTACCTTAATATCCTAGTTGTAGAGACAGCGAATTCAAGAGGGAGCATGATAGCCTGCATGAACTATCTGTAAGTTCAGCTACAATTATATAATGATACTAAAATAAGAAATTCAAGAACTAAGGTAAAAGTATAAGAAATATCAAGCTAGTTGATGGACATACATAAAATACACCAAGTAAATATGGAGAGTAATTATTTATATAGGCAAACATAATTCTGTGGTGGAAAAAATGTATACAATTACTGTTTGCTCTATACTTTATAACATTTATTTATGAGATTTTTATTGGTAATAAAGTACTTTTATATCTGCCTATAAACATTTTACACATAAATTTTGTAGGTTGTCTATCTCAATGTAGTTGTGCATATATATAACTGTTATGAATGAGAATGAATTAGTTTTGTTTATATACTTATTTGTCTGGCATAAGAAAAAATGTTATCATGTAAAATGTTAGTTGAGCAGCTAGGTGGCACAGTGGATAGAATGTTAAGCCTGGAGTCAGAAAGACTAATGTTACTAGCCTCAGATACTTACTAGCTGTGTGACCCATGGCAAATCACTTAACTGTTTTACCTCAGTTTCCTCATCTGTAAAATGAGCTGGAGAAAGAAATAGTAAACCATTCCAAGAAGTATCTTTGCCAAGAAAATCCCAAATGGGGTCACAGTCAGACCCTACTGAAATGACTAAAAAAAATGTCATTATGTAAATATTTGACTTTTTGATATATAAATGTCAGGATTATCTCACCTTGAAATTTTAATTTTCAGATTGGGGAAGGATATAAGGTCCTTAATGTCATTTGGAGCAGTTTAGTGATGAAATGGCCAAAAAAAAGAGTAACTTTTACATGAAGAATTTTAAAGAACTATTAAAGGACATGAGATACTGCCACTATTACAGATGAATATCATGATGCATAAAAGGAGAAGGAAAAGAATTTTGGTGTAATAAAAACTGCTAAAACATGTGTATAAAAACCACAATTTTTAGATGGGATCCCAGGAGTAAGGGATAAAAAATAAACTGTACCATAAATAGATTAAAATCACATTGTGATTGATTTAGAATGATGCCTTGAGTTTATGTGGATAGTATAATGGATTAAAAGGACAGAGAAAGAACTTTTATTTTTTATTTTAAATCTAGAAAAACATGATTTATGAAGAAACAGTTCCAGGATACAAAATGGGATGTGAACCACATATAGAACTCAAGAGTTGTAGCACATCATAGGACCTCAGTCCATCAGCATGTAACTATTTTATGACTTGAAGATAAAACCAAAAAGAAGAAATCATATAAGCCTTTGAATACAGAAACATGATTTTAAAAGGACTAAATTTTAGAGGGGAAATTTCACGGGTTGCCTTCCACGTGAAAGGCAAGTGGGTAAGGGCCAGGAAGCCATTAAGCCACTGAAAGACACAGAATATAGAGGAGATAGAAATCTGAGATTGAGGTCTAAAGAATGACAGAAGAAAAAGCACAATCAAAAAGCAGTTTGTTGGAGCTATTCAGAAAGCATCAACATGACAAGTAGTCATATAACAAGATGGCTTTAGATGGTGGGTACTGATTGAAGGAATGAAGACTTCAATTTCAGCTATTATCTTTCAGGACCACTTAAGCTTCAGAGATACTAACGCATGCTGCCCATTTCTTCCTCTTTTGATTTGAAAGCAGAAAGAGAAAAGACAAGTACTGCTGCTGCTTTGCTGGACAAAAAGAACTGGCTGGGTTGGCTTGTCATACCCAAATTGTTCATCTGAGCTGTGAGCTTTTTTTCAGATTAGATAACACAACAGGGGAATAATTGAAGAGCTGGCTGGGTCCAGAGATGGTCAACCTCATGAACTTTGCAATTCTCTGGCTATTTAAATTAAGAAGCAAACTGTCTTTTAAGGCTAATTTTAAGTTGAAATGGTTTATAAATGCTTAGAATATAGAAGAAGTTTGCCTAGCTAGAGGATGGTGAGGACCAATAAACAAACAATAATCACAGAGGTGGTTTCCTGTGGTGCAGATGTCCCCAAATGGACCGATGACATCAAAGTCTACAATCTCTAGCTGTAAGTCCTACCTAGCACAAAGTTTTTCTTCCCTCAGTGTGATCCAGGTTTATTTCAGGTTGGTGATGTATTAATTTTATATATAAATGTCCATGATGTTATTTCTTTAGTCTTATTGATAAGCAAATGATTATATTTAGGATTTAAATGTCATTATTATGAGTAGTGGGCTTTAAGTAATTGTGGAGTGATGACTCTTCTCTAGGACCCTGGACCTGCTAGTGGGAAAGTAGCTTGCAATGAGTAAGCCTACTCAGAGAGCAAGTACGTATCAACATACCCAGTCTGAGAGGTTACATTTGGGAGGATCCATGCAAAGGTCATTCCAAATAGGCCATACTTATGGAACAGTGTGCCATCCTGCAACACAAGTATTTTACTTTTGCATCTCTTGTTTCATTTCTTCCATCCATTCTTGGAATCCTTGTGTACAATCCATTCTGTTTTCTGAGGTCTCTACAGTTATTTCCTTCCTCTGGAATTTATCTTGGGTTTCCCTTAACACATAGCATTTCTTTATCGTAGGAAGGTTCTTTTCCCCATTCGTTCAAACCTACAGCTTTAGTTCTTGAATTAGGCCTTTGTTCCAGGGCCAGGCTCTGTCAGCCCTCTCCTTCCACCGCAGGCTAGGGTTGGATAGTTTTCTTGTGCTGTCTATCACCAGAATCCAGAGCTGCCCTTACTTCAGGTCTTGTCTCTCTGTGCTGTCCTAAATGAGATAGAGATGAGTGGTGTTTTTCTTTCATTTTAAAACTCCAATTGGAGTTTTTATTCATTATTAATGTATTCCTTAGGGTAACTGGGTCCACAAAGAACCTTCATGTCACCATTTTAATAAGAAGTCTTTGTAAATACCAATTTATGTACATGTCTTCCCCGTTAGAATGTAAGCTCTTTGAAAACAGGCTGTTTTTGCTTTTTATTTGTATTCTCTCTAGCACATAGCACAGTGCCTGGCACATGGTAAGATAAATGTTTGTTAAATGATTGATACAAACAAATAATATCAATCACTTTCTTAAAAATCTTCATAATGGTTAACTTTCCCATATAACCAGAAAAATTAAAATATGCTCTATTAGTGCAATTCTCAACTATTTTTCACTATTATACAGTTTGTTTACAGAGAGTACTTTTTTCATATTACAATGGTATGTTATAGTAGAAACAGTTCTATATTTGGAATCAGAAGACTTAGGTTTGAGTTCCGGCTCTCCCACGGGGTAGCTGTGTAACCTTGGCCACATAACTTTACTACCGTGTGGCTTAGTTCCCTCATTTATAAAATGAGGGTATTAGAGTGGATAATCTCTAATATCTCTTCCAGGTCAAGCATTTCATGATTCTGCAAAAATATTAAAGAGTCTATAGCTACAATACAAAATAAATGTGTTGGGGGAGGGCAGGGGAAGAGCTAAATTCAGGGAAAATTACAATCCCCAAACATTCTGAGATTCCCTTAGAGGTGTGTGGTGTATGGGTATGGGTATGGGGTGTGTGTGTGTGTGTGTGTGTGTGTGTGTGTGTGTGTGTGTGTCTACAGGACTAAAGAACTGAAAGTATAAATAAGGTCAGAGATGAATCAAAAGAACAGCAACCACAAAACTACCCTGTAAAAGAATGAAAACATGAGGTTCTAAGTCACTTAAAGAGTATCAGACTTGCTAGGAATGTATATGTATAGCCTATACTGTGCACCATCTTGGGGAGGGAGGGGGAGAAAAATATAAAACTCAAAAGCTTATGGAAGTGATTGTTGATAAGTCAAAATAAATTAATTAAAAAAAACAACAGGCCCAGACTTGGGAGGGTATAGGGGAGGCTGGTGTAAACTTCAGTGAATCTCAGTCTAAGGACATGAGAAGTAGATGGTACAGTGGAAAGAAGGCCAAGTTTGGTGTCAGAGGAGCTAGGTTCAGGTCCCAGATCTGCCACTTTCAACCTGTGCAAGTCACTTAACTTCTCTGTCCTCAGTTTCCTGAAGTATAAAAAGAGTAGAATAGACTAGAAAACATCTGAATTACCTTTCAGCTCCAAATCTATGGTCCTATGTATGATTTTAGAATGACTAAATTATCAAGAAAAGCAACCAGAAATGTAATCTTTAATCAAATAAATATGTAAAAATGCCCGCAATCTTAAGTGTAAAGGAAAGAACTCTGCAAATATTTCAAAAGAATGAGATCTGTATAGATATATGTGTCAGCATATACATATATTCACACATCAGGACAATGCAGGAATTTTTAAAACCGAACTATAATAACTGTGACCTGTCTCCACCAAATCCAACAATATATCTGTCTTAGTAGATATGTGTGAAAGAAGGACAGGTTAAGAGAGGAAGAGGTTAAATGAGTTGTCCAAGGTCACACAACTAATAAGTGTCAAAAGAGGGATTCAGTTTTAGGTCTTCCTGATTCCAAATCCTTTTTTTTTTTTCTTCAGGCAATTGGGGTTAAGTGACTTGCCCACGGTCACACAGCTAGTAAGTGTCAAGTGTTTGGTCTGAGGCTGGATTTGAACTCAGGTCGCCCTGACTTCAGGACCAGTGTTCTATCCACTACACCACCTAGCTGCCCCCCAAGTACTTTCCTGAAGTATAATGGATACAGTTCTGAATGAACCAAGAGTTAGGAAGACCAAAGTTCAAACCCTGCCTCAGAATACTTAATAGCTGTGTGACGCTAGGCAAATTACTTAATCTCTCTAAGTTCAATTAAGAAACCGAGGGGGTTAGACCTTCAAAGCTGCTTCCAACTCTAAATCCATGATCCTATAGTGCTATAAAGTCATATCTCCCATGCCCATGATGTTAAATTACTCTTTTCCTCTCAAAACAGTTTTATAATAGAATGTTATGGAAAAATTAACAGGGTATGGATCTAAAAACTGCTTACCAAATGAATTACCAGTGCATACTTGTAAAAAGGAAACTAATAAATCATGACAAAAACAAGGTACTATTAAACTCAAATTTCTGGGCATTTCCATATTTTAACATCATGAAAGCAAATGGACAGAAATTTTAAAAGATAACAGCTAAAAAACTAGTGCATTTGTCTATCAATATGCAATTTTGACACTGTTTCTTTAACCTGAAATTGTGATCATTGGCCAAGAAATATAACTGTCCGTGTAAATGTAGAAATACAAATAAATAAACCATATTAATTAGCATATACTGTGCTTATGTTTTTCTCCCTCTGCATTTGAGCAGTGATATAAAATTTTTGACAAAAATTTCAATTAATCCAGCTTAATATAATAGAATGTTCATCAATGATGAATACTCAAGAAAACAAACACTTTGAGCATAACTAAGGCACAAGACTATTGATGCAACACACTTCTATTAAAACTTAAGGGAAAAAAATCCACATTACCAAAGCATGACCTGTTTATCCAATGAATTGTGGCTATTAAAGCAATATTTTTCGATATGCTTTTTATTATCTGACAGATATTATCTGGATTTTGCCAAATGTGAGGTGCTATGATCCGATATAATGGAAGACAGACTTCTAGAATTAAGCTCCTAATACAAAGAATTGTTATATCTTTAATGTTTTCCCTCGTACTTGCTTTTCATATTTAAAAATTAATCCAGTAAATAAAAAGGTCAACACACAAATAACATATTTTTGCCTAAGTTTAAATACAATAAATATAAAAATTAACCTAAAAATAATTTATTCATTTTCTAATAAATGAAACAAAAAGATAAATTTTTACAACTTTCTGTACCTCTTATGGTCATAATAATTAAATGAATATATGAATTATGTGAAGTTTATGGTTCTAAGAACTTTGGAGATATGTTTACTGCATTTTCTATCAACCTGAACATTACTTGTTTTCCACAAACCTGATGATGGATATTTGCCAAGAAAGAGTTGTTGACCACAGGGAATTTCCTAATTTGCCACATAAACCCATGACAATTAATGTTAGTATAAACAAAAATCATTTCTATATGCAAAATTCAGTGCATTTTGTACACAGTAAGAATCAAAGTACAAACAACAAATAGGATGAAATGCAGAACTATTGATACTGGATGAATACAAAATTCAAAACCATAAGAGTCTCATTATTTTCTCAATCACAATCTATGAAAAAGTGGGATAAGACAACTCAGGTAGCCTCTAAAATACATTATTTTAAAAAAAGTATATTCACAGCTCACAGACTACTTTCATACACAATAGTTTAGAAAGTTTCAATACATTATTTATGTTTTTATTTACATTACTTTTACAAATATCTTTTAGTAACACCAACAGTAAAACAGAAACTAGAGCCCGGATCATTACCAAAATCCAAATATTTTCATAAAAGGGAAGAATTGGTGGTAAACATCATCTTCAAGTGCTCTCAAAATAAGATAATATATTCCCCCCATATGAAGCAAAATATATCTAAGCATAAAAACATAATAGTATATACTGCAGCTTTTTAGTATTTTTCCCTGCAATACTTAACATTTTAACAGCAAGAACTATACATGAATGAACATTTTTGAAACTCAACTCCTTCCTGTATATCATAAATATATAGTTTGTGTTAGAAGTCATCAAAAGTATTTTAGCTTTACCAATTAAATATTTTTTATCCACATTAATAAAGACCCAAGTGGTCTTAATTATTTTGTCAACATTATGGACAATTCTTTAGTCCTCAGAAGCCTCATTTGACAGAGCGCTATAAACACCATATCTTAATATTCCCATTTCTCCACTTGGGGCTTTCCCTGATTGATCACTCCGCAGCCAATCCAGCTGCGGATTGTTTCAAAGAAACAATCATGAGAAGTAATATTTTTTGACCACAGCAACTGTCAAACAATCTGCACTGGCAGCAGTCATGCTGAAAATAATCACAGTTCTCTAGAATACGAAATCACGTTCTTCTGAGAATATTTCTATCAAGAATTCACTTTTTGCAGAACCTACCCTAAAAGACAGTGCTTGCCACAAAACAGGCTAATTAATGTAGTTTTCACTCAACAAATTGTTTGGAAGAAAAAGCAACTGGATGGCAATTCTGTTTTAAGATGTTTGCATATGCAACATATGCTCAGTTAATTAGTTGAATTTTTTATAAAAAGATACATTCAAACTCAAAACTAAAAAGTAGTAAAGCTTAAATCACATAAAAACAGGTTAGAGTCCAAAGCCTTAATTCATATTTTCAGGACCCTATTTCCATTGGGTCTGAAAAAACAAATAAGATACTCTAGTAAAACAAATACAGACTGTAGAAGTCTAATAATGAAGCTATAATACCTACCTCACAAAGTTCATATAATAATGTAAATGCTTTGCCAACTTTAAAGTACTATACAAATGTCAGTTACTACTATTATTGATAAAGTATAAGACTACTTGATAGAAGGAAAAATTGTTCTTCACTTTTTCCTGTATAGCATGAGAATTTGTAACAAAATTTAGCTTTGCAGGTAATTAACTAAAGCTGCCCTTTCAACTAAAATATGGAAATAGAAAAATATGATTATTGCTTTTGGCATAGAATTCAGCATTTTATCAATAAAAAGCAAACTCCAAATACAAAATTTTAAAAATTCAATTCTACTGTTTTTAAAATGTTGCTACAGAAAAATTAAGCATACTTAGCTGAAAACAAGTAACTAAAGAAATGCAGAAGTTGCAAACATGAGCCATAACGTCTTCAAGTAATTGGGATTAGATAAAGCAATTTTAACAAAATTCTAGACATGACATGCTACAAAAGTAGAATTTTGAAATATTAGTGCATTATAGTAAGTACCCAAATGCCTGAATGACTCATCTTTACTCTAGACGAAGGAAAAGCCAGTCTGTCACAACACTGGAATGTAATAAGCCATTACCATTGGTTAGGAAAAGAACGCCATCAATAATGGATTCAAAATTATTTTCATTAAGTAATTACAAAAGCAGTTTGTTGCTCGTGTCTGTAACAAATGCTGCATGTGGCATATGACCAACTCTACGACCAAACTCCATATTTAGTTATCTAAATGCACAGGAATACAGAGCAACATAACATGAAGCAACACTACTAAGTAAGACACTGCAGGAGTTTCACTTGGCAAAATTTTCTTCTGGTAGCATGGTTACTTACCTCCACTTGTTGCATCTTGCTCTTCCCCTTCGGGAAAAGTAACCTGGCTTGGCAAACTATTCCTAGATCGAGTGACTGATTCTAATTGTGAAGCCCTTCCCAATAAAGACAGTTCATCTAGTACTTCTCCTTCTTTGGCCTCAAGATCTGATTTTGAAGTAGTTAAAGGTTTTATGCTCCCTGGTGCCATCAGCCTATTTGCATCATTCAAACATGCAACGGTACCACTGTCCAGGCTCAATACTCGGGCACGACTCTTAGCACTGTTTGTGCTATTAGTCCGACGTGAGGACCGCTTTTTGCTAGTTCCTTCAGGACCCACATAAGCCTTGTGTGTATGTTCAGAATCGGCACTTCTTTCTTTATTAATGTATTTGGTCTTTAGAGCGCTGTACTTTCCTTCAGGAGACTGACATGAATGGGAGGTGGTACTAGAAGAGCTGTCACTGCTGAACTGGTGAGCTGATTGCATACTTGAAGTCCTGCTCAGGTCACTTTGATCACTTGAGTCCTCATCATGACAAAATATAGCACTGTGAGGTTTGGTAGCAGATATGCCTCGAAAAGAAACATATTCCCTGTGACGACTTGAGTCAAAACTACTAGCCCTCTTTTTTCCTGTCCGTCTCCTGCTTGACTTATGAGCAGAGGCTGTGCGGTGGATTAAGCTGGAGGACTTAGGGCGTACATCCCCTTCCTTTTGTTTTCCACCAACATCCTTACAAATTCTTGAGTCAACTGAAACAGCTGACTTATCACTTTGCTCCTCTCTTTTGTCAGTTTTTCCAACAGTTTTGTCTGCTTGTATAGTAAACTCATTTGCATGAGGATTTTTATTAGCTTCTTCAGATGCAGAGGTACTAAGACCCTTCTGACTATGCACATCATCTAAGGCATTCGAATCCGTGGCTTCCTGTACACCACTATTCGTACTCAATTCCAAAGCAGTAATTTCACTGCTAGTCCTTTTATCACTGGTATAGCTACTATCTTCCTCTTGGTTAACAAAGACCTCTTTTTTCTTACCATTTTTTTTCCCTCCTCTAGGAGAATCCTCATGTTCTGATAAGATACTTTCTATGTGAGTTGAGCTAGTCTGTTCACTTTTATAGCTGCTGATGGTACTGTTAGTATCCCGATCAGTTCCACTGCAATAGCTTTCTGTTGAGCCACTACTCCTTGTACTCAGGCTTCTTAAGCTGTCTACACTTTTGTCTGCTTTCAAAGGCTTATTCTTTCCACTTTTTGCAGGGGGCTGTGGACTGCAGCTTTTCACCTCTCCACTAAGCTGAAAATCCCCAGATGGGCAAGAATTTTCTCCTAAAGATTCTTTGGATCCTGAATGAGGTTTGGAAGCTTCTAACTCACTGACTGGATCCAGACCCCGCCGTTGCTGATAGAGGGGGAAGTCATTTAGAGATGTATCTGGAAAAGCTACAGCAGAGCTGGAGGTCCTTGGAACACCTCGAGGCCGGTGGTCTTTCCTGTAAGAGTGTGAATGCAATGGTACAAGAGAAGCCACTTCTGTATCACAGGCATTAGACAGAGACTGATCCACATGGTGGTGGTGGTTTGGGGAGCTCGCTTTGTCACTCGAGTCCCTTGGTAAGTCCTGTCCACAAGAAGATAACGAAGGCTGGATAGAGATGAAGGAATCATTGGAGACTGGATGGAAAAGCTTCCGATCAGCGGCCAAATCTGTTTCAAACACATATTTGGAAAGGTTAACATAAATCTGTTATCTGCTTTCTAATGCTTACCAACGGAAGGAATTCATAATGTACAGTAAACCAAGTATAAACAATTTCTTAAGTAGTTCAGCGACAAGTTGCCAGCCACCCACTATTTACAGCCTTGATTCCTAATTCATAGTTATACAAAGAAACCATTCTATGGACAGAATGGACAAAAATGACATCTATATGCTTAACTGACTTGGAAAGAGTTTAGCAGACTTCTCAGTGAAAGAATTAACATAATTCATTAATACTAAACCAGAATTCCTCTGAAAGACTAAGGCCATTTTACAAATCAACAGAGAAATAATTCAAAATGGAAGAATATATGTCTAACAATACCCGGCCAGTACATTTAAAAGGCAATTAATGAGAGAGTCCAGCTATTTAGTACAGAGGAAAAAGAGAAAGATGAATAACTAATCACAGCTTCTATTTGTCACCATATTTGACACAAACTGGACTCTTCTCAGATTCATAAATAACAAAACAGAATATATTTGAATGCATCATTTTTATCTTCCATCAAGTTAAAATTAAATAAGGCTGTATCATATTATATCAGAAGTCTAGATATTTAATTATTCATATGACATATAGATATTTACTAAATATCAGAATAATTTTCATCAACTTACTCTATACAAGACTACAGACATTTTAAAGACTATAAAAGAGAAAATATTTTACTATTAATCCATCATAACTGTAATTGGAGTAAGGCAATGTGATTATATATGGCAACATTTTACTCAGCTATTTGGGGAAGGCGTAGTGAGGGGTTAATCTGGACTTATAAGTATACCCAACATGCTAAATATTAAAAAACAATCTTATATTAGAATTTAATAGATTTAATCCTAATATATAACTAAGAAAATAGTACAGAGGCTTGCATTTAGCCAATATAAAATTCAGGTTAGCTAAAATTGAATGAGCTTAAATAGCATGAGGCCTAGATCTGTGATTTTGCTGACATAGGGCACTTCTAAATGAGGAAAATTCCCTCTACCAATGCAGACCAGCACTTTCTCTGCAACTTAGTTTTAGAGAACAACCTAGAGCACTGAAAGGTTAAATGATCTGCTCAGAGTAACAGAGCCAGTGTGTTTCAGAGGTGAGACTTTGAACTCAGGTCTTTCTGGTTAAAAGGTCAAGCTTTCTATGCATTATACCAGCCTGTTTCTCAAATCCAGATAAGCAATTAAAATTAACTAAGAATGATAACTATTAGTATCATAATATCATAGATTTTGAGCTAGAAAGCAACAAAATACCCTAGGAGTCCCAAAAAACTTAAGTGCAATAAAAGACTTGAAAATGACTTAACTCAGGCACGGCTAGATGGAGCAGTGGATAGAGCACCGGCCCTGGAGTTCAAATCCGGCCTCAGACACTTGACACTTACTAGCTGTGTGACTCTGAGCAAGTCACTTAACCCCATTGCCCAGCAAAAAAAAATACTTTAACTCTTAACTAAAGTCAATCCCTCAACATACCTTAATAGACCAGAACTTAAGTATCCTCTTAAATACACACACACACACACACACACACACACACACACACACACACACAGAGCTTTCGTGACTTTTTGCTCCATGTACATTACGTTCAATAACAACAAAATAACCAGATATGTAGTGAAACAGAATGAAATCTTAATGGGAAGAATTTGAAAGTGATTATAAAATAATATAATTTTGTGCTAATGTTCAGAGATTTACAAAGAAGTCAAGCTTGCTATGCCCTTTCATCAATAAACTCCCAGCCTTTTCAAAGGTATGAATATTCACTCGTAAGTGGCACTTGCTGGGTAGTAATATAAGTAAAACAGTCCATTCCTAAACATGGCACTTTCCCTCTAAATGTAATGATTCTCAACATTGCTTTTTGGATCCCCAATCAATTAACCAGTTATTAAATATCTAAATGTCTGGATACAAAAAGACAAAAATTAAATAGTCTCTGCCCTCAAGAAACTTACATTAGAGGCATAGGATGTAAGACCAGCCAAGTCTTCTAACTCCAAAGACAGCCCAGCCCTCTTTTATCAGTACCACGCTGTGCTACACTTGTAGAATCAAGGTAGAACTGATCTTGAAAGACCATTTAATCCATTTCCCTGCTTTCAGATGGGTCTAAAAATAAACCATCTTATTTAAATTTAAATCTATTCTGTTTTTGTTTTTTCCTTAATTCAAAAGCCAGACATTAGAGCTTTCTCTTGTTAATGCATTCAGGATTTAGCCAATCCTAAGACCGGAGGTCTCTTTCTGATATTTAACCAGTAAAAATCACTTCATTCCTTGGGGCCTCAGTTTCCTTATCTACAAAATGTTTAAATCATATGCTTCTAACCTAGATCTGCTGACTACAGCATATCCTAAATCTTCCCTGTTCTATTCCCAGTGGACACAGAAAAAAGTTTGATCCTCAAACTCTGAATTATGTATTTCTATCAAGTTTACTAAATATAACAAATCAGCTTAAGTTATTTTATTTCTGATGTTATGACACAGTGGTCGATCTTTTCCTTGTAGTTGACACAAAACTCACAGAAGGAATAAAATAAAGTCCCTTCACTTTGGTTGGGAAAAGGTTTCAGATTAGCCAACTACTATTCCAAGCCCTAAGGTCAGGAGAATGAAATCTGTATCCTATAAATCTTTATATTCCCTCCCTTAATAAGTATTTGTTAATCTGAGCCACTCATGTGTGTTTAAAGGAAGAAGAGAATAGTTGGAAGGGAATAAGCATTAGCATCTACTATGTGCCAGACACAGTGCTAAGTGCTTTACAAATATTGTCTCATTTGATCCTCACAACAACTCTGCAAAGTAGGTGCTGTTATTTTCCTCATTTTACAGTTGAGGAAACTGCAGCAAAAAGAGATTAAGTGACTTGCCCAGGGTCCCAGGGCTAGTATGTTTCTCAGGCTGGATTTGAACTCAACTATTTCTGATTTCAGGTAGAGGATTCTATCCATTGCATCATAGGCTACCTCTAAGGGAAAAAAACAAAAACAAAAACCAAGGGATTTTATTTTTAGTAGTTGGACAAAAACAAGATTTCCAGATTATTAAAAAAAAAATCTCAATTTCAGAAAATGTTGTAAAACTTAGTAAAACTAGTATAAACAATTACAGTAAGACATCATACATAAAACTTCAGACGATAGGGCACAGTACAGTGGGACTCCATTTTCTTTCTAGGATAAAAGAGCCAAACTGCTATAAATAAATAACAGAGTCAAATGAGCTTTCTTAGCTGCCACATGGATATGCTGACATTTACTTTGATTGATGTACAACTCTTTGGTTCTTTTCTAGTCACATTCCCCTTCCTACATTATATTTCTACAACTAATTTCTTAAAATTCAGTCAGAGGACTGTATATTTATGCTATGAAATTTCATTTTGTTAGTTTCAGTTCCATTGTTCCAATGGATTACAAGACAGAATAGGGTAATATATTCCTGGTTCTGGAAACTATGCCTCTACTAACAATGCCTATAATCTCATTAATTTTTTAGTTGCCCTTTTTGCACTATTACACATAATGAGATTTCAACAAGACATACAAGTATCTCATACTTCTTATCTTGGTGAACAAGATGGAGAGATATGAGCCATACATTAGCTCAATTAATTGGATTCATAATTAAACAACTACACCCACATCATAGTAATTAATGGAAAGATGTCAACCAAGACTGATATCTCAAGTAAAATGTCCTATGAAACTACTGCTTGTTGTGTTCTGTTCAACAGTTTTTTCAATGACTTAGATGCTAATATAGATGGTATGCTTGCAAAATTTAAAAATAACATGAATAGGAGGAATAGCTTGGTAGGGAACAGAGTCAAGATCCAAAAATATTTTTAAAACAATACAAATAAAATAAGATGAAATCTAACAGTGATAAATTATTATACTGACAATATTATAAATTATAACATATTTACTATGTGCCTTTTAAATTTTATCTTTTTTTGTTTGTATCATTGCCTTCATAATATAATATCATTATATTAATATAAATATATTATAAACACATTAAATATAAATCCCTAGACCTGAGTTTAAAAAATCAACTGCACAAGTGGAAGATGAGGAGGTATGACAATACAGTAGTACCTTTGAAAAAGTTCTAGAGGTCTTAGCAAACTGTTAGTTCAATAAAAAGGCAAAGTGTCCTAAACAAGAGAGGCGTGTGTACTACTGTTCTGAGACCTTATGTCAGATCACATCTAGAATACCATATTCAGTTTTTGGCACACTTTAAGAAGGTAAATGACAAACTGTAGTGTGTCTAGAGATCAACCAGGATCGTAAAAGGTCTGGATTTCATGCCATAAGAGGAAACAATTAGGGATGTATGATGAAAAGAGAAGATTTGGGCAAGTGGCAAGGTTATGGGGTAAGAGGAGGGGAAAAGACATGATAACTTTTTAAATATCTGAAGGGATTTCTTATGTTTAAAAGCAATTGCATTTTTCCTTGGCTCCAGGGAGAAAACCTAGGAACAAGGGGGTAAAAGTTACAGGTAAGCAGATTTCAGCTCAATGGAAAGAAAAAACTACCCAAAAATCAGAACTATTCAAATAGGCTATCTCAAAAAGTAACAAGTTCTCCATCTCAAGAAGCTTGGGCTTGTTGTTTTATTTTTCTAAAGGATAAGTGAACACTTTGGGGGCTATTATAAAGGGGATTTTTGTTCTAATACATAGGCTGCTCAAGGTGACCTCCAAGATTTTTGAATTTCTAGAATAGGGGGTGTCAAAAAAATCAATGACAAGTTGCTATAGTTCCATAAAGGTTGGAAACTTTTGTTAACACCATCAAATTTTAAATGCTAATTATATTATAGGATCAAAGATAGGAGCTAGAATGAACCTTGAAAGGTCAATTAGTTCAACTCCTTCATTCTACAGATGAAGAAACTGAGGGCCAGGGAGGTTAACTGATTTTCCTAAGATTACAGAGGCCATAAAGGATTTAAGAGGTAAGTCACGCAAGCAATTATGGAGCAGGAGGTTACAAAGTTATTAAGAGGCAACCTTTGAACCCAGGTCTCCTGAGTCTAGAGTCAGTACCATGCTGCCTCCTAGTAAGAAGGCACATTTGAAAGAACTTGGTAACAACAATTTAAAATTTACAAACAACTAACTGATAATAGTGTTCAAACTGTCCAAATTTAGGGATTTTAGTGAGTGCTCTCAGTAATAAATACAGTAGGGCAGTAAAGCAGCTTTACAAATTTTACTATCTTACATTTCCACTACGTATCATTCACAGACTAATGAAAAAAATACATAATTAGAAGGTAGAAGACATGGCATCAGGTCTTTGTTTTATCAATATGTATGACCTTGGGCAAGTCATTTAACCAATTTGTGCTACAGCTTTTTTTAATCTATAAAATAAGAATGTTTTATCTGTTAATTCCTCCATGGAAGAATTCTGTGAAAATAAAACAATATTCATGAACATTCAATCATTCACCCCAAATATTTTGCCGTCTTCCCTGACATGGCTCACTTTTTCACCACCTGGAACAGCTCCCTGGAGATCTGAGAGTCAAAATCACCCTAACCATCCGGAAAAGAGTCAAATGCAACTCTGTCCTGAAATTCACTTGTCCTGGTTGATGAGTACTCATGTGAATGCAAACTTACATAACTCATTCTGGCTGGCCCAGGACCAAGCTTCAAACTCCATACCCCCAGGATATCGTGCCATTGGTCCTAATGCTGCACAAATAACTTTCTCTCTCCCTCCCTCTTCCACCTTCCATTTTCTTCTCTGGAAACAATAATCAAATCAATACCACCACTGCTTTTGGAAAGGATCTTCTGGCTCCATTCACCATTCCTATGATACTGTAGACCAAAACTTCTTTCCTCAGCATCCACTGTATCATATGCGTTGTCTCCTCAATTAAAATCTAAGCTTCATGAGGACAGGGACTGTTTGTACTTTTGCGTTCGTCTCCCCAGGGCCTACCCTAATGCCTGACTTATAGTAGACACTTAATTATTTTTCATTTGATTCCTTAAGACACCAAATAAATTCAAAATAATAATATTATGATTGTCAGCTTAGAAACAAAGGTACATCAAAGTAAAAGAAAATTTTCCTAAATGCCAGCAACTCAAGGACTCCAGCTACTAAAAATGAAAATTCTGATATTCCTGAAATCTTATGAAACATTTAAGCACAAGAGTATCTCACCTTGCTCTTCACTTCCTTCTTTACACAGACTAGAACTCTGGCCAAGGCTTAAACTGATATCATCAGAAGTCTTGGCAGTGTCTGTATCTCCTAAAAAGTTTAAAAGAAATACATTAGGGTGTTTTTGTTTTTCCTTATAAGAAAAAACTGTATTTCATGGCTGGATTAAGGAATTGAATATATATGTGCAACTAAGTATAGGTATCACTCAATTCCAAAGTTAAATGAATGGAAAAAATGATCAAATGTAAATACATTGTAGCAACTGCTAAAATACTAGATGAACTGTGAGATTCTGAACTCCTCCTAATACGCCAGTAAATCAAGAAAGGAAATATCTGGAGAATTGCACAATATTTGCTGTTTCTTTTACATTCAAATCACTTTGTAATATACTAGTTTTCTAATTGCTCTTGAAATGATAATAATAAAAACCAAAGCAAGGACTTCTCCATAACTTGAAAGCTACTAAAATAATAGTAATTTTTCTATAAAGGTGTAAAGGACAACAAAGGGAAAAGGAAAAATATAGCATATGTAATGCTTTTCTTTCCCTAACCACCAAGTAATGTGATCTGCCACACTTTACCCTAGTAATATACAACCAAAATGCCCCAACAAAACTCAGACTTTAACAAAAGCATAATTTGTCCAGTTTCACAAATTAAACAGAGCAAGTCAAAACAATCAATTATTACAGAAGTCCAAAGCATCCAAACTTTTGGGTATGGAAACAGGGAAACAGCTTAATTTTAATTTATCAACTTCTAAAATAGAATTTATTTTCCATAAAATGATTAGGTCTAAAAATCCATCTATGAAGATCCTGACAATGTATTTCAAGGTAAATCAACACAGTAATAATCAATATCACCAATGAGCCTACAAGAACCTTGGTGCTAGATTCAGGCATACTTTAAAAATAAAAAAAAAATCATCCAAAGAATATCCATAGATGAAACAGGAAGAGTACAGCAAACAGATGCCATCTATTTGGTAGATGGTACAGATTTACCAGCTTTTTGAACTTTCAGTTTTTGCTGGTGAGAACAGTGGAACCACCAAAATTTCAAACTTTACCATCTCAGTACCCTCATGTACTACAAAAGAAAGTAGCAATGGCACTTAATATCAAATTGGGAGGAAAGTTATAAGATCATTGATTTAGAACTGGAAGAGCCATTAAGCCATCTAGTTCAACTCTCATTTTCATAGATGAGGAAACTGAATTCCAGAGTGATTAAATGACTCAATCAGGATCACAAAACTAGTAAAGAAAAGAGGTGGGATTTGAACCCAGGACCTCAAATTCCAAATTCAGTGATCTTTCCACTATACCAATAAACTTGAGGAAATAGATACATGAGAATCTGTACCAAAGGTAACAATTTTAAATGTACTTGAGGCACTCATTTTCAGAATCTCAAAGAGAGGAAAATTTTTAAAAGAATAAAAGAATCAACAGACATGATTTTTTTATCCCTCAAAGGTAACCAAGATGACATCAGCAACAACTCAATATTCTTATTTTCTCACATTTATATGATGTTCAAAAAAATTATCTATCACACGTTAAGTGTGAAGAAAACATGAGGAACAGGCAGGACTGGCACAGGTTATTTTCTACAGCAGACTATATCATTATAAATACACAACTGATTGAGAGGGCATGGAGAATCAGATCTGACAATTGTTTATTGATTTTTTAAAATGACTCAATAAAACATGATAGAACTTTAAAGGCTCTTGTCACACAAAGTATCTTTTATGTACCTTTTATAATTATACAACAGTACGACAATATAAAACTGTATAAAATGTGACTGCAGAGATAACTTCTTTGAATAACCTACTGACTATTAACATCAATGCAGAGAGATGTTCACCCTAAGGTGTCATGGAAAATGTTCTAAACATATAAAAAAAAGATTCCCTAATAATAATGGCAGTCTCTAAATGTTCTCATCAAGATGAAATTATACTAATTGGCTTGATCTTCAGAACTCTATAAGACTACCCTACAGCCATGCAAAAGATTACTCATAGTGTGGATGGTTACACATAAGGATGAAAAACATATGTTACATAAATTATGTTATACAACCGGACAAGCAGTCCACTGAATTAATCCAACTAATCCAACCAGAAAGGATGTAATATCATGATGGACTACTCACTCAGTTTCGAGTACATTGTTCCATTGCCTTTTGAGTTACTAATAATAATAGTTCTTGGTTTCATTATGTATTATACAACTAAACCATGGGGTAATAGTGGTGTTAAAAAGATGAAGAAGGTTTGTACTAGCAAGATGTTTGGCTCCATCTTTTTTTTTTTTTAAGGCAATTGGGGTTAAGTGACTTGCCCAGGGCCACACAGGTAATAAGTGTCAAGTGTTTGGTCTGAGGCCAGATTTGAACTCAGGTCCTCCTGACTTCGGGGCCAGTGCTCTATCCACTGCACCACCTAGCTGCCCCTGTACCAGCAAATTGTTTGAAATCACTAAAAGCATCACATAGTTTTTCAAATATAAGCTAGCCTGATCTACTCAAACCTTTGCTCGGCTCATTGCTGAGCTTATCGTGCATAGATTCTAAATTAGTTTCTGGTGCAAAAGCCCTTCTCTTTAACATAAATACTTGACATATTTTATCCCTCTCCCAAGGATGCTATAATAAGGCTCTACAAATAATGAAATGCCACAATCTCAGGAAAAGAATAAAAATAATAAGTAACCCAGAGGCTAATAATATTATGGATTAAGTAGGCTGCAAAACGTGACAAGGGATGACTTCTAATGGAAAAACAGTACAAAAAGATGTTATTGAGGATATGGATGATTGGGGAAAAAGGTAGATGAGTTATTTAGCAAGGAAAAAAAGAGGCCATAGATGAATAGCCTGAATGTTACAGTAGTTACCTCCAAGATATTAAGAGAAACAGAAGAAAGCCTCCAGCCCATTAGATGGAACCCTCTATAGAGAAATTATGGAAAGACATGAACAAGAATCAGAGAGTGAGAAGTCACAAAAAGGTTTCAGTGAATACTTATGAAATTACGAAACCTTCAGAATGTCAAGGTGTCAATAACTACCTGCTGCAGGAGACCTTTACCAGTCTCTGTAGATTTTGTATTTATCTAATTATTTTCACGTTGAAAATGTAAGCTCCTTGAGGGGAAGGGCTGTTTTTGCCTTTCTTTGTATCCCAAGGTCTTAGTAAATGCTTTATGCTTGACTAATAAAAGAAAAAATTAAACAGAGACAATGAGATAATCTTCAAATTAAGTTAAAATCTAACCTTTAATGGTTGCTTCTGTTCCAAGTCGAGGTGAGCCAGACCCAATCTGGAAACAAAACATGATTATTAACTATGGCGTTTCAAACAAATTAATTTTACAGAGCAACAAATTAATGAACTACATATTGATATGGTCATAGTGTTATGTACTTCCAGCCAATCTTATCTTGATTCAAAAAAGCAAACTATGTTATGTTATTTTGAGTGAAAAAGCATAATGAATATTGGGTGTTTATAACCAAAAAGTTCCTGTTCTGTAATGTAATCAAAAGCCAGGATTTAGAAAACTAGATATCCTATGACATGTTACAAAGATAGATACTCAAATCTGATTGTTACAATATTGATTTATTTCAATGTGTGTTTATGTCTGCGCTGAACTAACAAAGTATTTGGAAGTGCCTACTAAATGGTATTGAAAATAACCAAAGGTAAAAGCAATAAAAAATTTAACTTCCAGGTTTAATATATAATTTTTAACAATAATAAAATTATCACTGAACTTGGTTTTAGTGACGTTAATCAAAAGTATATAAAACTTCTATGAAAGACTTAAGAACTCTGATCAGCATGATGTCCAACCAACCACATTTCTAGAAGACTCATATTAATCACTTCACGACAAAGAGGTGAGGTACTCAGAATGCAAATTGAGACAGCTTTTTGTACAAAGCCAATGCAAAAAACTGTTTTAACTATACATATTTCTTACAGGGGCTCAGATTTTTTTTCTTTTCCAACTGGAAGGGGGTGGGGAGAACATGAAGGGAAGGTAGGTTTTCTTAGTTATAAAAAAAATTAATTGTAAAAAAAAGATATGAAACCTCTTTTAAAATTTTACAGTCAAAAATTATTACATTAACTCAAGAATTATATAAAGGGAGAAAATAACAGGAAATGCTAAAATTCATCCCAGAAAACAAAGTATAATCACAATGAAGCTATTACCAATATTCTTGGGGACTGTTCCCACAAACAAAATTTCAAACAGATTCACCAAAAGAGAACTCAAGAGCCTTAACTGAACTTTAGAAGAAAAATAATATTTAATGTACTCATAGTTAATATTCATAAAATGTTTTATTAATATATCTATGCAACATGAAAAATCTGAAACAATCATTTGAACAATGACTATCATCTTCACAAAACAGAAAAAAAATACTGCTTAAAAAAACTAATCAAAATTAAGTTTTGTAAAACTACCACAGCTTATTATTTTGATCCCCTTCTATTTTTAAAATTAACCATAATTCTCACACTTTAACCCAATTTCTTCTTCAAACCAGCCCTATAATTAATATAGCTGCTGGCCATAAAGAAAAAAATAATCAAAGAGATGGCAAGTTTATAAATATTATTATAAAATCATGAGATCAGTCCATCTTCATATCCATCCTACTCTTACACTAGGTAAGTTGTACAGGTAAGTTGTTAGACCATTTGATATGGTAATTGCCATGAAGTATGTGTGAAAAAAGATTCTCAGTTGTTCCCGAGTTGAAATAGCAATCATAAAATTATTTCTCTACAACTCTTCCTTCTTGGATGTAGTCCTTTCTTACCAATCATCTTCCACCAAACAAAAACACCCAAAGGTAACCACAACTATATCAGCAAAAAAGGAAGAAAAGAAAAAACAATGCTTTAAGAAAAAATGAGGTTTGGTGGGCAAAGGACTATACTTGCTCAAGGCACCTAGGTTCTAGAACTAGTTTTGTTACTACCTAGCTCTGTGATAGTGGACAAGTTACTTAACTGCTCTAGAGCTACATTTCTCTATCAGTAGAATGGGAGGGAACAGAAGTACAACTAGGTAATTTTTAAAGTTCCTTTTTCTACCTCAAAAATTCATCCTATGAAATATTCTTCTGTCTCCTATTGACAAAGCAATCATACCATTTAACATTTACACTAAGGCAACATAATAAACCTGCCAAAAATTCCCAACTGCAAAAGCTTTTTTTAATACACACACACACACACACACACACACACACACGCACACCCCTCTCAAAACAAAAAATTTTGACAACAAATTTCTGAAGAGATTTCTAAAATGGCCTTCATGTATAATTGGGTATTTAATCTTCCCATTTTATAAATTGATTAAAAACTCTACAGATACCTAAGTAAAACACCCAAGCTCTGCTTAATGAAAACATTAAGGATATGTCAATTGTGTCTTTAGTTAAAATTAACTCTGAAAATCTGAAACCACATATCTAAAAGGCACATTAGCTTTCAACAGCTCCCCTATTCCTATCAAAGAGTTGTTGCCTTAAAAAAAATTCAGTGTTTTTTTCTTAATAGTGTTCAGAGTTGGGCTACCTCCCTAAAATACAATGAACAAGCTCTTGTGATATGAAAACATCAGTTTCCAGGGATCAATGCTGATTTTTCATTTTCTAAATAAATGAAAAAAGCATAGGCTTGTCCCCAAATCCTGCAAAATGAGACTTGTCTCTGGGGTGGCCAAAATCTGATTACATTTTTCAATAAAAAGCCTGACTGTGCAAATGCCAAAGAAACTAAAATTTCTAATCATTCAAAAACTAAAAGTCCAATTATCAAGTTATTATGCATAAAAGGTAAGATAGGAGCAACTGCCACCAAAATGAAAAATTTAAGAATGAGTAATGCTTTTCTCTTTACCATATTTCTTTAAAAAAAAAAAAGTCCCAATCTAATTACATACAAGTATCTCTCACAAAACAATTCTCTTCCCACCACTTGATCTACTTGCAATGAACATATGGGATGAAACATAAGCACTAAAAGAGATGAATACTGTTGACTGAGATTATTTTCCCACTTGCTTTGCTGAATAACTAGAAATACAAATTTTTAAATTCTGTCCATTTGAATTTGAGCGAATTTAATTATTAAATCATGCAATCAGCAATCATGAAATCTATTTCAATTAGAACACCTTATATATTTATGGCATTTTATAACTTTCATTTACATTGATTCATCCGATTCAAGTCTCTCTTTGGCACGTATCAAGTAATAAAGCTCTGAGTAGAGAGTCATAGACTTAGAGCTGAGACTGCAGAGAATCTAATCTAAGTCCTTTATTTTCAGACGAGAAAACTAAGACTCAGAAAAGCTGAGTAACTCAACCAAGGACACACAGCTAGTAAGTAGCAGAGGAAGGATTAAAACCCAGGTTCTATGACTTTAAAAATCAAGCACTTTTTCCACTCCATCAGGCTCAAGGTATCTGTTTCATAGGACATTATTAGTAATATTCTACTCTTATAAAAAGAAAACCTCTGCCTTTGAGACTTACTACTTGTGTGACCTTGGTCAAGTCACTTAATCATTCTAGGCCTCAAGTTTCCTCCTCTATAAAAGAAGGTTGTACTAAAAGGTTTCTGGGGTCCCTTACAACTTTATATCTGTGATCCTAAAATGTGTATTATCACCACTGAACAGTTGAACTGAGCAGCTACTCTGTGCTTATTGTGTGCAGGATTCTACTAAGGACCAGGGAAACCAAGAAGATATAAAGCTACAGTGCCTCTCCTTGAAAGGTTTACAATCTGGTTACAAAGACAGAACCAATAAATAAAAATAACATATTATGGCAAGTACCAAATGATTCAGAGTAAATCTTATAACAGTTCAGAGGAGAGAGTAATCACCACGGGTTAAGATCATTGTGGAAGACATCACTGAGTAGGAGAGGAGGTAGGCCCTCAGACAGACATTAAAGGGAGAAAAGGATTTTGGCACGAATAGGAAGAAGACGTCATTCCAGATAAAGGGGCAAGAGCAAAGGCACAAAGGAAAATGCACGTGGCGTCTTTAAAAATAAACTGATAAGTTTGACTAGCAGGATAAGTCATATAAGTATAAGCAAGTCATCAGAGCATGCTGGAAATAAGTAGAAGCCGGACTATGAGGACCTGGTTCAAGAGAAGAATACGGAATTCAGGAAATTATCCAATGGGTAGTGGGAATCAGTAAAGATTCATGGGCGGGGAGTGACAGATACAAAGTGATAGTGTAGAAAGAGTGATCTGACAGTAAAATTTAAGATTAATAGGCTGGATGGTGGATAGAGCCTGAAGAAGACAACTGGAGAAACCAGTTAGAAAGTTATTGTACCAGCAGTACAGATATAGTGGAATGGGGGTCTAGAGTATTATAGTAGCAGTGAAAATGGAAAGAAAGGGACAGACTATGTAAAAATCAAAGGGCCATGGTAACATCAGGGATCTCAGGAAAAAGGGAAAAATTGTGGATGAATTCAATGTTTCAAACCTAGGTGATTAGATAGACCATAATTCCACTGACAAAAACTATAGAGAAACTGGTTTTGACAATATCAGGAATTCAATTCTAGCAGTATTTAGTTTAAAGTGATACTGTAACATCTAAGTAGAGACTTCCAGCAGGAAATTGCTATGGATAAAACACTGCCACCTATATGCCAAGCCATTCACCAAACTTAGGCTGGTCCCAAGGCAACAGACATATCAGGCCGCTGTTTTACCGTCTTTAAAACAGGGCTATTAACTTGTTGGTGCCTATCTGTTTGGGATATTAATTGTGTAAAATAAGATTACATGAAAGTCCATTAGAAATAAAAGTACTATAAATAGAAAGCTTTTTAATAACAAAAAGAAAATTTAATCTATTAGTCAAACAAAGATTAAATGAAAGTAAAAGGCTAAATGAAAGTAGAAGGCATATCAGATATACTATCACAACATAAGAATAGTAGAGGCTCCTACCTGATTGCTTGGGTCTAGACCAGCATAAGAATTTCGTGAACTGCAACCAACTGGGGGTGTAGCCTCTCGAATAAACTCAGACATTTCAATACCTCCACCAGGGTCACTATGGAAAAAAGTGGAAAAAAAAAAGAACTCATTTGAGCAAAATATTATGATTTACCTATGCTGATTCCTGTTAATTCTTAAAAAATTTACCTACGTATTATTCCACAACAGGCCAAAATATTTTTTCCCCAACCTAAGGGATTCCAATGATTGTGACGGTAATTATGTACATTTTTTTTAATTCCATCCTATACTTTCAGTCTGACATGTTACTATTTCCTGTCAGAAACACAGAGCCTGATAATACACAAGGAATCCATTAAACCAAGCTACTTTCCTAACACATTAGAATCTAACCTTAATTACAATAATGGGAATTCTGGAAACTGCACTAATTAATTACCAATAAGTCAAAAGAGGTGAAAGAGTATTGTTCACAGGATGAAATGTCTACATATAAGGAATCAAATACCAAACATAGTAGCCATGATCTGCAAAAGACACTTCAACTTACTTGATCCAAGAATCAATGAACAATCAACAACCATTTGTTAAGTACTTACTATGAGCCAGGTACTATGCTAAGGATAAAGACAAAAGTAAAATATCCCCTTCCCTTGAAAAACATAGATTCTAACATAGGAGACAACATATACTTACATAATATATACAAAATGAATACAAGATAATTTTTAGAAGGGATTATATTAGCAGCTGTGGGAATCAGGAAAGACTTCTTAAAATAGATTGTGACTCTTAGGTTGAGCTTTGAAGCAAACTAGGGATTCCAAAAGGTAGAAGTAAGAAGGCCATGTATTTCAGGCATGACAATTAGGGAATCTCTGCTAACATTGGAGAGAGCAGTTTTGGTTGAGTAATAAGGTCAGAATCCAGAATGCAGGGGGTTAAGAAGAAAGTAAGACAAAAGGAAGTGTAAGAGGAAGCACTAAATGCACATAGCTTTTTCAAGGAGTTAGACTATGAAAAGTGAGGTGAGAGAACAATATTTAGTAGAGGTGGTAAGTTCAAGTGAGTTTTGCGTATTGTTTTGTTTTTAGTATAGGAGATAATTTTGGACATGTTTAGGCAGAAGGGAAGAATCCCAAAGAGAAGGAGACATTGAAGATTAGAGAGAGACTGGATGACAGAGAGGGCTATCTATACGAAAAGACAGGAGAATACAAAGGAAAAATGTTGACTTTGGTCAGAAGAAAGATCATCTCTTCAGCTGAGACTGCAATAAAAGAAATGTTAAGGGATAAAGCAAGGCGTTGTGAGATGAGGAATGATTATCAGATGACGGCATTCTCAGGGTAAACCCTCAATTTTTTTTGGTAAACTGTTAATAAATATTTTGAGGAGAGGGTCTCAGCTGAGAGGGTAGGTAGAAGATGTGCGGCTGAAGGCTTGAGGAAAAGAAAAGAAGATTTCAAATAGCCACTGTGGTTACTGGGCATAGAGAATCAAATAGGATCACCTTGCTGCACTGAGGTCTGAGTTGGGAATAAATAAGTTAAATGTGAAGTGAAAACAATCAGCAGAGTTGGGAGACTTTCTTATGTTCCATCCAGCAACATGTGAACAGGAGCAAAAGATGATGCTTCTTTAGAAGAACTTTAGAAGTACAACAGACTTCAGCTGCCTATTATTTTAGTGTCTAACAGCAAGAAATTGATTATAGATGCACACAGTGAATGATGCTTACGAATAAGAAAATTAGCAGATTACTGTCTGGTATATTGCAGCAGACAGTATGATTCCAATGTCTGAGCCTAGGATGACTTAGCAATTGGAGGCAGCTATGGGCAGAACACTGGACCCGGAGTCAGGAAGACCTGAGTTCAGATTTGACCTCAGACACTATCTGTGTGACCCTAGGCAAGCCATTTAAACTGTCTGCCTCAGTTTCCTTATCTGAAAAATGGGGATAATAATAGCATCCACTCTCTCAAGGGTTGTTGTGAGAATAAAATGAGATATCTGTAAAGCATTTTGCAAAGCTTAAAGAGCTATATAAAAGTTAGTTATTACTATTACTATTAATAAAAAATTACAGGGTTTTTTTTATTTTCAGTAAATTTATTTTACAGAATTATGGCTACTAACTTAATTTATGGTACCTGAAGTATAAAATTTCAGGCCAAAATTAAAATTCACACCGTAGAATGCTATCTACCAATAAAGCAAGTTCATTTAGCTCAGTTCTAATAGATTTGGGAGACAAAGAAGGAGACTAAGTTCTAATAGATTTGGAAGAGAAAGAAGGAAATTAAGTTCTCACAGCTCGGAATGCCCACACAGGAGAAAATCCTACTGGATTGGCAGGAAGATAATCCCAGAGTCAAGAAAATGCTATAAAGAGCTAAAAAGTTCAATGGAGAAAAACTGCCAGTAGTATATCACTATACTTGTGATCATCCATGATTTCAGAATATCAATGATGAAGCACGATACCCACCTCCTGACAGAGAAAGGTGATGGTCTCACATAGTTCTCATATTCAATGTAGAATTTCATTTTGCTGGACCATGAATATTTTTTTCTTTGCTTTTGAATAGGGGAGAGGGAAGTAGAAGAGGGAGACTACAGATGTTTATAAAGAGATATTCTTTAGAAAAGGAAAGTCACAAGTAAACAAACAAGGACAGTTTTTATAAAATCATATGATAAACTTATTATATATTTAAAAAGAAAAGCAAGCTCTACATAATAGTCACAAAATCATGTGTAATCTCCCTTTTCTGTTCTACAATGCATATGGAAATTCTCATTTTACTCAGTGTTTAAGAAAAAAATAAAATCTGAGAGTAGAGTGGTAGCTGCTGTCAAATTCTCAATTTCTCAGTCCACACAGGCTTTACTACTGCCAAGTAACCAGAAAGATAGTTAGTACCTGCACTGGACTTCATCCCCTAATCTTGGTTCCACTGGAATTGTAAAGAATAAGATAGGGACAGAGAAGGGATATGGATGAGCACACCAAACAAGAATAAGAGTTTCCACATACTTCTACAGAAGCAATTTATAGCTGCTACCTTAACCACAAAGAATAACCGTAATAACAACAGTTTACATTTATATAATTCTATCTTTTAGGGCTTCATATGCACTATCTCATTTGATCTTCACAACAACCCTATATGTTAAGTATAACAAGTATTATTATCCCCATCTTAGAGATAAAGAAACTAAGATTCAGAATGATTAAACAACTTGTCTAAAATCACAGTCATGAGAGGTAGAGCCAAAACGCAAACCCAAGTCTTCTGACTCCAAGTTTAGCATTCTTTCAACTGAACTACGCTGCCATTAATATGATAATGAGGTGTTCTGAAACATCCTAGTTTTAGATTTGTTTTCTTGATCTATACTTATACTTCAATACTTGAGGAGCTTTATTTCACTCAAATCTCTCCAAAACACTTCGTAATACCTCTCTGACTTAACAGACAAATTCTGTGATTCTGTGAGTTACTATGGCATATGCATATATATGTGTGTATCACTTGCTGGCTAACCTTCTGGCGTGACGAACAGTCTCTCCAAACCTGCTAGGATCATTGTTGGACAAAATATCCATCATTAAGCCTGGACTGAAAGTCTTTTCAGCTTGGTATGAACACAAGGTTGCTTTTATACCACAATGATTCATTAAGAAAAATATGGAAGTCTTCTTCACTCGTAGCAACGAGAAAATGTACTACTACTACTATATCTAAGTTCTAACACAAAACAAGTTGCTCTGAAATTCCATAGCACTTCTACACAAACACATAAATGCAACTAGGATAAGAAGGGAAGTGGTCACATAGTTACAAAAAAAAAACTCTATCAAATTTCTCTGGTAAGGGCTTGTTATCCAAGCTATATAAACAATTAATAACTACATATAAGATTAACAACCATTCTCCAATAGATAAATGGTCAGAAGATATGAACAAACAGTTCTCAAAAGAATTGTAAAGTATTTACAACACATGAAAGAATGCTCCAAATCACTAATAAGAGAAATGCAAACCAAAATGACCCTGAGGTTTTATCTCTCACTCTGCAAACTGGCAAAGATAAAAAAAAAATGGCAATAATCAATGTTGGAGAGATTGTGGAATAACAGGCACACTAATATATTATTGATGGAGCTGTGAAATACTACCACCATTTTGGAAAGTAATTTGGAATTGTGCAAATGAAGTGACAAAAAGTTCATACTCTTTAAACCAGCAATACATTCCCGGGCTTATACCCCAAGGAAGCCACTAACAAGAAGAAAATCTCGATATATACCAAAATATTTTATGATGGCAAAAAATCAGAAATAAAGTAAATGCCCATCAACTGGGAAATGGCTAAACAAACTGTAGTATATGGATGCAAAAGAATATAACTGTGCTGTAAGAAAGATGTGTGTGATGAATACAGAGAAACACAGAAAGATGTACATTAACTGATAAAGAATGAAGTAAGCAGAATAAACACACACACATGTAACAACAACAGTATAAAGGAAAGAAAAAACACATACCAAAAGTTCAAACATGAATGTAACAAAATTAAAAAGATCAAGTATGACCTGGAATGAAGAGATATGAGAAAAGACCCCCTCCCCAACCCTTCATGGAAGTAGGAAGTCTACAGGTGTTGCACATTGCGTATTTTCATATTTTTCCAACGTACTGCTCAGTTGTGTTGATTCTTTCTTCTTCTTTTTCTTTTTTCTGTCTTTAAAAAATGCTATTGGGGCAGCTAGGTGGCACAGTGGATAGAGCACTGGCCCTGGAGTCAGAAGGACCTGAGTTCAAATCTGGTCTCAGACATATAATACTTCCTAGCTGTGTGACTCTAGGCAAGTCACTTAACCCCAATTGCCTCACTAAAAATAAATACATAAATAAATAAAATACTATTTATTATATGGAATGACTTTCTGGGAGGAAGAAGGATACTGAGGAAAACTATGATAATGTAAAATAGAAACCATCAATAAAAACTTATTTTAATGAAGTAAGGCAATGATATCTACAAAGGTAAACAATATATTAAATCCAGGGGATATGTGTTTCACTTTGACTTGTGTAGCATTAAACAAATCATTAGTGCCTCTAACTCTTTGTGCTTTAGTATCTTTCTTTATCTATTAAAAAATACCAGGTCTAGAGTTGTGGCAGAAGCAGCATCTACTCCACATAGGCTAGGTTAATGTTTCCCTAAAAAAGCAATAGAACATTCCTCAAAAATTAACCGGTCTAAGGTTCAAATTACTCCTCTGACTTGATACACACTGCTAACTTGGAAAATGTGGAAGCAAGGGGAAGTATACGTACATTAAATCATTGCTATATTCTTACTGAATATTCTTTTTTGTTTGTTTGTTTGTTTTTGGCAAGGCAATCAGGGTTAAATGACTCGTCCAGAGTCACACACCTAGTGAGTATCATGGGTCTGAGGGCAGATTTGAACTCAGGTCCTCCTGATTCCAGGGCCAGTTCTCTACCCACTACACTACCTAGCTGCCCCCTTATTGAATATTCTTGCCAAGTTATTGTCAAATAAATGACTTTTGTTAAATATTAGATAGCCCATGAGGGTCTCATTTTATTTCAATCCTGAGGCTTATACCACTGGACCACATTAAAGTTAGGTCTGGCCCAAGATGTTTGGAGTAGCTAAGATGATTGGTTCATAATGACCCTAACTGAGTAAAGAAAGGGCAATGGAAAGAGGAAAGACCAGCACCTCGTGGCTGCCACACGTACGACCATACAGGTCAATTCTTCCCAATGTGACAGGAAGAATACAGATATCACTACGAATAGCATTTCTCTAAAAAATCTGGATTGCCAATATAAGGAAAATGAAAGTAAACTTATATTCAATGATTAGAATTAGATATGAATGTGCTCTTTGTTTTTAAGGACCAAGCCCTGAAAGCAGAGGGGCAACTCTTGAACTTAACAATAGCAGAAGTGAAAGGGAAAATCCTTATATGGACAGATATCTGGCCCAGGGCAGGAAACATGGTCTCCAACCAGTATGTTTCATTGGAAATTATTTTAAAGCCTTACAAAGATCAGGTGGATAAGGGAAGAAAATCAGGAGCAAAGATAAGCAGTGGGAATCCACTCCACTGATAACAGAGCCCCAAGCTCTGTCATAAGCTTTGTCACAAGATCAAAGAGTGAGAGGGATTTTGCCACCACGGAATTCATAAAGCTGCTTAAGTTTACACAACTTGTTAAGTCACAGAACAATGATTGGTAGGGATGTGATCCAACAGAACTCTCTATGCAGAAGAGTTATATCAGCTTGAGAATCTCACAGACAACTTATTTTTACAAATCCAGCTGAAACACTTATAGAGATCCCAGATGAAGACTGTCCTTTTTAGGTGCCTAAGATAGGGAGCTGTGGCCCCAATAAAAACCCCTTTACAGCCAGTTCCCCATTGGACATCAATGAGAGAAAATGAAATTCATAAAGGAAATGAATATGGCATACTGCATCTATGCTGCCACAATAAGGCATCCCATACCCTACGACCACGTGTAGGGAGCAATTAAATATCACTTTGTTCATAGAACACCACATTTATTAAGCATCTATTATGCACCAGGTAATATGCTAAACACTGGGAACAGAAATACAAGTAGATAGAAAGACAGGCCCTGCCCTCAAGGAGCTACATACTAATGGGTGATAGACAATACGTAAAAGGAAGAGAGAGGCGGAAGAGGCTGGCAGGGAGGGGGAAAGGTATTCTGCTCGGGCTACAGCAGAGGAAGTTGGAGTGTAGCTTGGAGAAGAATGAGCCATGGCCGGCATTGGTACCCCTCCCCCCTTTTAAATTACTTAAGAGGAGCCATCCAATCAGAGGGAGAGACTGAAGGGGCAGAGAGTACTTAAAATGGTGAAGCAAAGATGAAAAGCTGGGGCATAGTAGTGTAGCCTTCAGCACACCAGTAGAGAGACTGGAATAGCCACACTGGCTCTCCAGGCAAATATAGTTATCTATACAAGTAGATCCAGTGAGGGTGGTAGAATAAGCTGTTGAGTTGGGCCCACTACCTGCTTGAGGAGTCGAAAGTGGCAATATATCCTCTCCCATAATACGCTTTGAGTATGGCTCTAAGAACATGGAGTTGATAAGGATTATAGCCACTGCCAGTCTGGAGGCTGTGTGCTCAAAAAGGACCAAAGAACCCAGTTCAAATCCTGTCTCAAAGATTTAATAGCTAAATAATCCTAGGCAAATTACTTAACCTCACTGTGCCTATTTCCTCTTCTACAAAATGAGGGGTTTGACCTCAATAAATTTTTTTAAAGCATTGTTTATATTTCTATCATTTCTATTTAGTGGTGATACACACTCTTCTGAAATAAAACATCTTTATAACAAAATTACAGATATACAGCAATTTTTAAAAGATACAAAAGAATGGGAATGAAAGTAACAGTAAGAGATAAAAACTTCCCCCTTTACCTACTTCTCCCTTTCTACTTCCCTAAACCAAAGGAAAATGAAACGAATGGGATATTTTCAACATTGAAAATATTAAGCTAAAGGAAAGCAACATTAAATAGTTGCTCAATCTAAATAGGGAAACTAGCTTGTCAGATTGCCATGAGATTATACAAATATTCTTCTAAGCCTGTCCCATTACCCCACCAAGTAATGCAGCAAGGTAGCAGTAATCAAAGTCAAAGCCTCCACAAGATATCCTACTTGTTTACATACCTTCAAGTATCAACCTATGCCCATAATACGAACTAGCCTTTAAAAATAAGACATCTGTAAACTCAAAATACAATATGTTCCTCTACTGCCCCATTAAAAATTTATCATAGGAGACAGGTCTCAGATGTGTACACCTAGAAAATAGACTTTGGAATGCCCATTAATTTTCATCAGCATAAAGCTCATTAAGGTCCCTGACAGCTCGAAGTCTATGATCCCATGATCCCATGGGAATACTAGTAAGCCTGTACCAGCACCAAGGCAATAAGAGCCCTTCAGTCCCACCTAAGCCAAAATCAAACCTTAAAGCTTTCAACCATTTAGATAATGAGGGGCTATCTGGTTAAAGCCAAATATAATCCCCAGAACCACCAATTAGGGAAGTCTAGGCCTTCCCCTAAAGACAGTTAATATGTGGATAATGAATTAACTGCTTGGGAATTTTTATATGGCATTTATGTATTCCATTGAGACTTTTCAGTGTAAGAAACTTAGGAAAGCACCTAAAAGGACAATGTCTGAACCTCTCTAGGACCTCAGAAAACTTTCTAGAATTGGGGTATGAACAACCGCAAAATGTGCTCTAGCTAATTTGCTGAGGAAAACAAGAATTAAAGGCTATAATGAACAGAATAAATTTGTTCTTCAGAAAACATCTAACAGAATGCGTGCTTGGATTTCAAACATAAAGACTCTTAGCCCACATTACTAGCATTACTGAGTCACAAGAGATGGGCAGAAAAGGTATTACACTGACAAGACATTAAGGAAAAACTATTTCTTCTAAGCTCATGAGAATAAAAGATATCAGTGTACATACTTCCACTACTGTCCTAACAATGTAAACGATACTAGCAGTGACTGCCTTCATAAAGAAAATTACAGGAAATATTAAAATATAAACCTCTCTAGAGTGGGATCCACATATCTCAGCACACTTCATTCTACAATATATGACAGTATCCTGTTCCATACAGAGTTTGGTTTGTCAATTCTTTCTAAAGTAACAGTATTGTTATGGAGTAACACGAAATATGCTGAGGTATGTGGATCCCACTCTAAAGCTTCAAAGAATGGCTTTCAAAAGGCATTGAAAACTAGAACTCCAAGATCAGATGTGTTTTGTTATTAAACAACACGTCCTATTGTTAAGCACATGCATAATTCTGGAATAAAGTAAAATGACAATAGAAGAGAAAACGACAAAAACTATAAAGATGGTAACTCAGTTTCAAGATTCTAGAAATAGCCTCATAGTAATTTACATTGAGGGATTCATTTTCTTATCATATTACAGGGTACCTCACCTGCCAAAAAAGCTGATTTCAAAAACAGATTACAAAAAAATAGAAGGCTCCTCAAACCAGAGCTCAGCAGTTTACTTACTATGGTTTGTGAAGCAAATGTCATTTCCCATCATTTATATTAATGATTCTAGTGATTAAGTTATTGAAGTGACAGCATTTCTGAGTCAGCATATAATACAATAGAAAGAATATTATATTAGGAGTCTGAAGACTTAAGCTACTTATCACAACACAGAATCTCAGACTTAGAAGAGATCTGAAGAGATCATCTAATCTTTAGTTGAAACCTGAAATCCCTGTACAACATCTTTAACAAATGTTCAACCTCTTCTTGAGGATATCCAGTGATATCACAGTTACACCAGTTCTCCATACAGCCCATTATACTTCTGGACATCTCGTGTTAAGAAATAAACTTATACCTTACTATATTATGAGTCAAAATCTGCTTTTTCAGTAACTTCAGCTCACTGGTTATACTTCTGCCCTTAAGGGGACAAGCACACCAAGTTCTATCTTTCTTCCGTATGACAAACTTTAAAATATATGAAATGTCAATTATATCTTCTTTACATTCTCCAGAGGAAAAAAAAAATCTTTATTCAAAGATAACCATCCCAAGCTGTTCTAATCAAGGTTCACTTGCGATGATTACAAGTACCATGATTATCATAATTAAGCTCCTCTGAACAGAGTTCTGCTGGTCAATTCTTTCTAAACTGCGACATCCTTAAATGGACACAATATTCTAGATATGGTTTGACCAGTATGCTGGAACTAATACCATCCTTGTACTCTATTTCTTTAATGCACCACAAGATTACGGTAGCTGTTTTGGCTAGCAGGTCATGCTGTTCATATTAAGCATGCAGACCAATAAACTGCCCACCTTTTCCACATGAATTGCTATTTAGCCACATCACTCTCAATTTGCACTTGTGCAATTTTATAGAAATCTAACTATAAAATTTACAACTATCCCTATTAAAATGCCCATCATTCCAATCAATCAATATCTTTTAAGAACTCCATTCTGTAATAAAATGTATTTACTATCCTTTCTGGTTTTACACCATTTAAAAATCTGAAGAACCTGCCACCATTCTGCAGCCAAATAATTATTAAAATTACTTAAAACAACGGAGCCAAGGACAAAACTCTAAATTAATCTACTAATGGGACAGTTAGGTGGCGAAGTGGATAGAGTGTCAGGCCTGGAGTCAGGAAGACTCATCTTCCTGAGTTCAAATCTGGCCTCAGACACTTACTAGCTGTGTGACCCTGGGCAAGTCACTTCATGGAGAAGGAAATGGCCAGGATCTTTGCCAAGAAAACCCCAAGTGGGGTCATGAAAAGTCAGAAACAACTGAACAACAATCTACTAGATAATTTACTCCAGTCTGATTTACTCCAGTTCAACTATTACTTACTAGCCTTGTGACCTTGAGCAGATCAAGTATTTGCCAAGTCTCAATTTCCTCAGCTATAATGGAAGGAGAATATTTCCTCTACTTACCCCTAGAGGTTACTATGAGTACTATATGAGATGTATGTAAAAACTTTATAAACAGTGAGGCACTATTTTAAGATATTATATTCCACATTCTCTTTGAGCTATAATTATATTCTCTCTATAGCTATTTAATTTAAAGCCCTTGACAACCTGGTCCCAAATGACCTTTCTATCTCTCATTACTTTTTTTAGACACTCTGTGACCCAACAAAACCAGACTTCTTCCTATTCCTCATATCTTGACATTTCACCTCTCACTTTTAAACAAAATGTCCTCTCTTCTCACCTCCAATTAATATCCCTAGTTTCCTTCAAAGCTTGACTCAAGAGCCATTTCCTATTTAAGACCTTTTCGGATTTCCAGAAAATTACCTTGTTTTTAGTGTTTATACTTATATATGTGCATGTTCTCTCCCTTGATAAAACAAAAACTCTTTGGGGCAGGGCCTGTTTTGTTTTTGCCTTTGTATCTCTAGCACCTAGCACAGTACCTGGCAGACTCTTAATAAAAAGGTGTTATTGATGAAGACAATAAACTGTTAAATTAATAAATGCCAAAAATGTCATATCCCTGTGATGAGGGTGACTTCTGCCCAACAATAATGAGGGGCCTTGCCTAAATCTAAATGTGTCCAGTAAAAGGAGGTTCTAACTGTTGACAAGAAAATCTTATTATTTTCTGTGTATGTGACTAATCCCTATGGTTTGTGCCCATATCCTTGAATGTTGCAAATTAAGTTCCCTGTTTTGTGACCACATTCCTGAACTTTTTTGAAAAGTACCTAACATACCTGCTCCCCCTTTCCCGCCTCCCCTTAAACACCTGCTTTCCCCTTCCTGACATCCTTCCCTGTGGTTAAATGCCCACATAGGAGCATACCCTTCCCCCTACCTGAGTGTCCAAAACTTGTGTATAGGCCTCTCCTCTTTCCCTGTTACTGCTGAGTCAAGGGGGAGGCACAGGTTCCCAGGTGCTTTCAAGATTTAACTTCACCTGGGGGCAGAGCCAAGATGGCAGAGGGAAAGCAGTGACTTGCTTAAGCTCTCCCCCAAACCCCTCCAAATACCTATAAAAAATGGCTCTAAACAAATTCTAAAGCAGCAGAACCCACAAAAAGTCAGAGTGAAATAAATTTCCAGCCCAAGATAAACTGGATGGTTGATGGGAAAGGCATATTGCACCGGGCTGGGAGAACAGTGCAGTTTGGCATGGGCACACAGGCCGCAGTGAACCTGGAGCAGGCCTCAGAGGACTGAATCACAGGCAGCTGTGGCGGTTTCCAGATCTCTCAACCCATGAATGCCAAAGACAACTTAGAAGGTCAGTGGGAAAAGTCTGTTTCTGTGGTGAGAGAGATGCAAGGCCCCAGGGCAGTGGCTGCCTCCTGAGCTTCTGGCCCACAGACTGAAGGGGAATCAAGTGGCTGATTAGAGGTGGATTGCAGGGATCTCTTTGCCAGTGCTAAGGTACGAATTTCTTGCTTTGCCAGTGCTTGAATCTGGGTTACAGTACTGCGTGGCAGTCCGGGGTTGAAGAGGAGTGCTGGCACGGTGGAGTTTGTAGTAGTGGTGGAGAGGAAATCCTCTTCATAGTTCCAAGACAGAAAAGAGTGCTTGTGGTCACTCATAGGTCAGAGCACAGGCCAAGAAAGGAGTGAACACCTCGCCCCTTATCATACCACCTTCGCAGAACTAAAAATTTACAGGTCCCTAGAAGTATCTCTGAAAACAGCTGCACAAACCCCCAAAGCTTGGAACAGTACATTCTCCACATTGGAAGCAGACCTCTACCTTAATAAAGAGTTTATAACTCAAGTAATTGGCTGGGATCATAAGCAAACCTCGCAAGGAGTGTCAGACCATAGAATCTTCTTTTGGTAACAAAGAAGATCAAAACATACAACCAAAAGAAGACAACAAAGTCAAAGCTCCTACATCCAAAGCCTCTAAGAAAAATATGAATCAGTCCCAGGCCTTGGAAGAGCTCAAAAAGGATTTTGAGAAGCAAGTAAGAGAAGTGGAGGAAAAACTGGGAAGAGAAATGAGAGTGATGCAAGAAAATCATGAAAAACAAGTCAACAGCTTGCTAAAGGAGACCCAAAAAAATACTGAAGAAAATAACACCTTAAAAAATAGCCTAACCCAAATGGCAAAAGAGGTCCAGAAAGCCAACGAGGAGAAGAATGCCCTCAAAAGCAAAATTGGCCAAATGGAAAAGGAAGTCCAAAAGATTACTGAAGAAAATACTTCCTTAAAAATTAGAATAGAGCAATTGGAAGCTAGTAACTTTATGAGAAATCAAGACACTATAAAACAAATCCAAAAGAATGAAAAATTAGAAAACAATGTGAAACATCTCACTGGAAAAACAACTGATCTGGAAAATAGATTCAGGAGAGAGAATTTAAAAATTATTGGACTATCTGAAAGCCATGATCAAAAAAAGGGCCTAGACATCATCTTTCAAGAAATGATCAAGGAAAACTGCCCTGATATTGTAGAACCAAAGGGCAAAATAGAAATTGAAAGAATCCACTGATCACCTCCTGAAAGGGATCTCCAAAGGAAAACTCCTAGAAATATTGTAACCAAATTCCAGAGTTCCCAGGTCAAGGAAAAAATAGTACAAGCAGACAGAAAGAAACAATTCAAGTAATGTGGAAACATAATCAGGATAATACAAGATTCAACAGCTTCTACATTAAGGGACCACAGGGCATGAAATATAATATTCCGGAGGGCAAAAGAGATAGGATTACAACCAAGAATCACCTACCCAGCAAAACTGAGTATAATCCTGCAGGGGGAAAAATGGTCATTCAGTGAAATAGAGGACTTTCATGCATTCTTGATGAAAAGACCAGAGCTGAATAGAAAATCTGACTTTCAAATGCAAGATTCAAGTGGAACATGAAGAGGTAAAAAGGAAAGAGAAATCATAAGAGACTTATTAAAGTTGAACTGTTTATATTCCTGCATGAAAAGATGATATTTATAACTCATGAGACCTTTGTCAGTATTAGGGTAGTTGGAGGGAAAAAATTATATGTATGTATACAGACATAGATATAGATATAGATAGATAAACAGACAGATGGCATAGGGTGAGTTGAAGATGAAGGGGTCATATCTGGAGAATAAAATTAAGGGGTGAGAGAGGATTATACTGGGAGAAGGAGAAAGGGAGAAGTAGAACAGGGTAAATTATCTCACAAAAAAAACAGAAAAGAAAAGGCTCTTACAGTGGAGGAGAAACAGGGGAAGGTGAGAGGGAATGAGTGAATCTTATTCTCATAGGATTTGGCTTAAGGAGGGAATAACATACACACTCAATTGGGTATGGAAATCTGTCTTACCCTACAGGAAAACAGGGGGAGAAGGGGACAAGAGAGCAGGGGAATGATAGAGAGGAGGGCAGATTGGGAAAGCGGGTAATCAGAAGCAAACACTTCTGAGGAGGGAGAGGGTCAAAAGAAAGAATAGAATAAATGGGGCGGCGGGATAGGATTAAGGGAAATAAGAGTTAGTTTTTCACAACATGACTATTATGGAAGTGTTTTACCTAACTGCACATGTATAACCTATATTGAATTGCTTGCCTTTTCAATGAGGATGGGTGGGCAGGGAGGAAGGGGGAAAATTTGGAACCCAAAGTTTTAAAAACACGTTTAAAAAAAATAAAGAAAAAATGAATAAAAATAAAATAAAAATAGCTTCACCCATGAACCACTGCCATAGCCAAGGAAGGCACTGCTACTGGAGGTGTAATGGATGTTAACACACTCTAGAAGAAGTGCTGAATACTGCACTCATCCACAATGGCCTAGTTCGTGGAATTCGTGAAGTTGCCAAAGCCTTGGACAAATGCCAAGCCCATCTTTGTGTTCTTGTTTCCAAATGTGATGAACCTATGTATGTAAAGTTGGTTGAGGCCCTGTGTACGGAGCACCAAATCAACTTGATTAAGGTTGATGACAGTAAGAAGCTGGGCGAATGGATAGGCCTCTGTAAAACTGACAGAGAGGGAAAGTAAAGTGGTGGGCTGCAGTTGTGTTGTTGTTAAGGACTATGTCAAGGAATCTCAGGCCAAAGATATCATCGAAGAATATTTTAAATGCAAGAAATGAATAAATAAAAGCCTTGGTCTGATTTAAAAAATAAATAAACGAATGAATGAAATTAAATTAAATTAAATGAATGAATAAATAAATAAAAGCAAGCCTCTGTCTTTTCTCAAACTGCTAATATTCCTAAGGACTAGCCCGCCACTTTTGCGTCAATAAAGCTCTCTCGACTAGGAGAACTTCTGCCCCCTGAATACTTTCTGGACAACCTGACTCTGAACATTATCTACCTCATCACCTGTATAAGGCCTAATTTGAGTGAACCAGAAATAAAATATATTCTTTGTGATAGAAAACTTAGTCTGATCAGTGAACCCAACAAAGTTTGTTTAAGAAAAATTCTCCTTTCATTATTTTTCCTAGTTTTACTATGAAACCTGAATGCTACTAACTGTTAACACTTAAACTTATGAAAATAACTGTTTCTAAGTCACAGATATCATATTTTTACTTCATTGTGCTGGAAAAGAAATAATTTGTATACTATATAAAGCACCATGGAAACTATCAGATTATATTTTTACTTCGAAGACCATAGCCATATTTTCAAATTCATAAAAGACACTAAAAGTAATTCAAGTAATATAGGAACTTACATGCAACTTTATAATCTCATTGGAAACAAAGCCTAAACATGACCTGTTTCCAATGAGATTATTAGAAAATATGCCACTATTTTTTAAAAATTTAAATACTACGGGGGCAGGTAGGTGGCACAGTGGCTAGAATACTGATCCTGGACTCAAGAGGACCTGAGTTCAAATCTGGCCTCACACACGTAACACTCACTAGCTGTGTGACTCTGGGCAAGTCACTTAACCCCAATTGCCTCATTAAAAAAAAATGTAAATACTATGGAGAAAAACACATTTCACTTAGTAAATTCTGAAACTTATTGATGAATAAAATAAATAATTTCTTCCAAAATAACAAATCACTAGACAATAACAAGAATGATGCTCGAGTCTAATTAAAATGCCAAAGTGTACAATTTCTATTACTAAAAGAACAAAGAATACCACATGGTAGCAAATCTCATAAAGAAAAGTGTTTAACTTTTGAAAAAATGAAATTCTATTTCATAGACATGAAGGGAACATAGCTACCTCAAGTTTGAGAAAGTAATAAAAGAACCTTTTTACAAAGTTTCATAAAATTCACATATACTAATAGACTACATTGAATTCCATGAATCATTTAAAAGATTCTAATCTTATTTATCATAGTGAAAATAATTTGCTCTTCATCTACCTACTTCTTGAAGTGAACTTTTAAAATGTGACTCTCAAATATGCAATTTTCAGGAATACAGAGCATAAGAATGGACAAAATCTGTAAGTTAAACAAAAGTGCAGTGGAAATATACACAAATATTACAGTCACACAAAATCTATCACAATCAAGGAAAGAACTTAATCTTTCCCTATGCCTCACTCCCTCCTGATTATTCTTTGTTCTCATAACAACCTTCTAATCCCTCCAACCCTCAATATTTTCCCAAGCCACTAGCACTGCTCCAGCTTCACTTTCCTCCCTTCCAAACCTCAATACTATATTTAACCAGTTCAACTCCATATACTCTTTAATCCCTTGTCTAATGGTGCCAGGCTCATCCTTTTTAAAACCCTAGCCTTTAAGTATTCTCATCATCTGCCTATTCTTGCATGTTGCTGAAAGAAGCTGAGAAGTAAAGCAAACCACAATTCTCCTCAAAGGATATATTACAAATTTATTTCATTTAACTTCAACAGGGCCCTCACTGTAACAAGAGCACCTTTTATTCTTCCCTAAGATCTTATTTCACTCCCCACAGAAGCTATTCCAAACTCCTTTCTGCCTCAAGCCTTTCCATACCACTTTTCAAAACCAAGGACACTGTCTACTTCTTTACTGAGAAAACTGAGCCTATCCCTATGAGCTCCCTCTTCTCCCCATTCAATTCATAAAAATCCCTTTGAATCATCCTGCATTCTCTTCTCCTTTCCTCCAGCCTCTAATAATGAGGTAGTTCTTCTCCTTGACAAGGCTGACCCCTCTACAGGTACCTAATCCATTCCCTTCTCATATTATCCAGTGGACTCAACCATCCCCCCTTTCTCTCCTAATGCACTAGTTCCTTCCCTATTGCCTTCAAGCATGCACAAGTCTCCTTCATCCTAAAAAAAAAAAAAAAAACCTTCACTAGACTCAAGCTACCAACCCTCCATGCTATCATCATATATCTCTTTTCCTTTTCTCAGACAAACTCCAAGAATAAGCTGTCTATATGCACTGCCTGTATTTTGTATTTTCTAATCTTTTATTCACTTCTCCAATGCTTACCAATCTGGCTTCTTACTTCACTAATTAAAACTATTTTCTCTTGGATTACCAATAATCCTGAAATTGCCAAATCTGATAGTCATTTCTCAGTTCTCATACTGCTTTGTCTCTCTGCCTTATTTGATACTGCTGACCACCCCTTCCCCTCTTCTTTCCTCCCCCCCCCCCCCGCCCCGCCCAGGACACTTAGCCTTCTCTGTGTTTTCATGACACTGTTTTCTCTTGGTTCTGTTCCTATCTTCTCAGTCTCCATCCACGGCTCATTATTCATATTGTGTGTCCAAACCATAGGTGTTCCCCAAGACTCTGTCTTGGGCCCTCTTCTCTTTTTTTTTGTTCGGGTTCTTCAGCCATTTCAGTCGTGTCTAACTCTTCGTGACACCCTTTGAGGTTTTATTGGCAAAGGTATCGAAGTGGTTTGCTATCTCCTTCTCCAGCTCATTTTACAAATGACGAAACTGAGGTAACGAGGGCTGACTGACTTGCCCAGAGTTACACAGCTAGTAAGTGTCTGAGGCCAGATTTGAACTCAGGAAGATGAGTCTTCTTAATTTCAGGCCCAGCATTCTATCCACTGTGCAACCTAGCTGCACATCTTCTTTCCACATTTTCTCTTTTAGTGCCTCATAGGTCCGATAATCTCTATCAAATCAAATTATCTAGCTCCAATCTCTTCCCTGAGCTTCAGTCCCACCTGCCTATTTAGCTCGTCAAAGCAGAAGTCTCAGAGGCATTTCAAATTCAACCTGTCCGAAACAGAATGCTTCCTGTTTTTCCCAAAATTCCTTCTTCCAAACTGCCTTATTTCTGTTAATGGAAGCACCATTCCCTCAATCTCCCTGGTTCGTAAATTCAGGGTTATACTTTCTCTCACAGTTACATACCCAAGCATTTCTCAAATCCTGTCACTTCTATCTCTATAACATATTTAATTCCTTCACTGTCTACTCACACAAGAGTCACTGTGGTACAAGCCTTCATCATGTCTCAACCTAGAATCCTAGATCATTGCAATGGCTTCCTAATTAGTCTTCCTGGCTTATTTCTCTCCCCATTCTAATTTATCCTCCACTCAGCTACTAAAATGACTTTCCTTAAATACAGATCAGTCCTCAAACTCCAATAGCTATTGCACTTAGAATAAAATATAAACTCTTCTATTTCATTTTTAAAGCCCTTCACAACCTCGTTCTAGCTTCATCATAGTTCCCAGCTTCACTATATTCATCATGCATTCTCTTTCCATACTCTACAGTCTAACCGAACTATTCTTTCTGTGTTCCTCATATGCATGACTTTATATCCTGTCTCTTTATATTTGCACCTATCATATCTCCTTTCTCATATTCTGCCTCACAGAATACCTCTCTATTCCTTCAAGATATAGCTGAAAAACCAACTTCTACCTGAAGCCTTTTCTAATTCTCCCAAGTGCTAGTAACCTCCCCACCTTATATTTAACTCCTTTGAAATCATTTTGTAATTATTCTATCCATACTTAGTGTGTCTGTGTGTGCTATCTCCCCCAATAAACTGAATACTCTTTGGGAACAGGATTTTTTTTCCTTTTTTGGGGGGGGAGGGTCTTTGTTTCCACTGTGCCCAGCACAATGCCTGGCACACAGAAGACATTTTAAAAATTCTTCTTGATTGAAAGTAGACAATTCTAAAACAAATATTATTTTAATTCTAGCCTCTGTTAAATTATGTAATTAATTATATTTGTAATGTGTAGCTATGCCAATTAAAGTATCCCAAAATTAAATACTAAGGCTTTAAAATAAAAAAACTAGAAGACACAAATCATTGAAGTGCAGTCTTAAATGTGATTTACAAAACCAAACCTGTTTTCTCAGAACTATTATACGTTATTCCATTTACTGTCCTCCACAAGTTTACTAAATAAAGACCAGCAGAAAATGATTCTCAAAGATTTAAGTACTGAACTTTTTTTAATACTTAAGTTTTGTCATCATGACAATTTAAAAAGAGAAAATTATCATATGAATTAATTTTTGAGATAAGGGACTTGGAATCTTGCTCAAACAAAGCATGTTATTAAACTTCTAAGACAAAAATAACCTAATTTATCTGTGACAAAACAAAAAAGATAAACATTAAGTACAGGCAGCCTCACCTTAAATAGGTTGTTTTATAAAAGTTGATTTATAAGTTTGAAGTCTGGAATTTAACACACATTTTCAATTTTTAAAAATGCTATAAACCATGTTTAGATTCCCAGAGTAGCCTATAAAAACATATTTAATCAATAAAGACACTCAACTGTAATATGAGGTAAAGAGATTTTCCTAGAAACTTAACCACCATACTATTTGCAAAGGAAAATTTATTCAGAAAATGCACTGCTATTGGAAGGAATATGACAGTACTGGTAACATTGGCACCTGGCCATGTATCTCCCTCCTAAATCCTTCTTCATTTGTGGCAAGCAACAGTTTAGGGGAATGCTTCTTGCTCTTGGCCTTTCAAAGGAGATATAGCAGATGCCTCACAAAGCATCAACTGTCTGTAAACCAGGGGATAACTGCAAAAGGAATCAACAATTTTAACTTTGAATTTTCTCAAAAAAAAAAACAAAAAAAACCCCACTAACTCCTTTCAGGTAATTATAGATATGCTTGTTCTTTAGATAATAATACAGCTCCTCAGTCATAATCCTTTATGACTGATTCAGCCTTGGTGATTTTATTTATTTGGTCTATCCAAATCCTGTCTCAATGTAAAGTCAATTATTAAACTCCCACAGGTATCCTTTAACATAATTCACACTCCTAGAAACTGTATATATTTCAAAACTCAAATAAACAAACTATTAAGCTGAAGGAGAGTTTCAGAATTGCCATGAAAACAATCCTCTGTAAATATTTACAAATCTCAACAAAATCTGGAAGAAAAAGCACACTTGAAATTGTTCAGCATAAATGCTTATATTACTATTTATTCACAAATATTAAGTATTAACTATTTGAAGAGGGAAAAGGAAAAACATTGGCTCTCATACATTTCCAAAACAGCATCTTATCAAGTTACAATTGTAACATTTTATTTAGAAAACTCAACTCAACTTAATGAGGCCACAAGGCCTCATTCTTAAATCTAGAACACACCAAAGTTAAGGTTCTCAAAATACTAGCCAACTTACAATGTGTATCCGTACTCTTGGTTAATTCATGATTTTTAATTGATTAACCAATATCCACAAATATTAGTTAATATTATTCTTACTGAAGAATCATCAAATCTGCTCATGTTCCATGCATTTTCCAAGTTCCAAAAACTGTTGAATATGTAACGAGTCCAATTCTGAAATAATTTAAAAATTCATTGAATTTTTCAAGGATAATAATAGTAATTTTATCCAGACCCCAAATTCAATCTATTCCCCCCCATATCCTTGCAACCTATCTCTATTCTTAATTTTAAAAAGTCTGTAAATTTGTCAATGCTTCAATCCTTCTAAGAAATACAATTATTAAAAGAGAAATTCAATTGCTATTTTAGTTGTAAGTTTAAAAGCTTCAGTTATAAAACAAATAATTAAATTACTTCAAAAACAAGTAGACTGAGTGCTAAACATAGAAGATTTGAGTTCAAATTCTTCCTCTAACACCACCTGGTTGTTTGACCATGGGAAAAAAAAATCACTGGGCTTCTATGAATCTCCATTTCTTTGCCTAGAGAATGACGGAGTTGGACTGAAAGCCTATTTCAGCTCAAACTGGATGAGACTAGGCTCTAGGATACTATAATTTAACTTACCAAGAGTCTTTCCAGAAACTGACTAAAACAAGTATCTTCAGTTAAAAAGTCATGTGTGAATTTGGGTTGGTTTGTTTGTTTGTTTTAACTCTTCTGGCTTCTGCTGCTAATAAAATAGGCTGGAAAAACCACTAATGAGTGGGAAAGGCAAAAAAATCAACCTAAGACTTCTCTCTTTTTATATTCAGTGATCAGTAAGCACCTAGTTCAAGGAAATACCAATATACAGAAACCAGCTATTGATTAGAAGCCATATTTGGACTACTTCACAATTAGCTGTCATCTTCACTATTCCTTAAACTAAGCCAAACCCCTCCACTCCTGAGTAAATAAAAATTTTGCTACATAGCCATAGAAGCCAATCAAATAATTAAATTACACTTCGTCAAAAATTCTCTTGGATAGGATTACTAAAATAATTTCTAAAACACTAGCATCTGAAATAGTTTCATAATTCTGAATTACTCAGATGTTATAAATCAACATTTTCTAAGTTCTAAATTCCTCTTTACTATTAATGGAATATGACACACATTTTCAATTTTTAAAAATGCTATAAACCATGTTTAGATTCCCAGAGTAGCCTATAAAAACATATTTAATCAATAAAGACACTCAACTGTAATATGAGGTAAAGAGATTTCCCTAGAAACCTAACCACCATACTATTTGCAGAGGAAAATTCATTCAGAAAATGCACTGCTATTGGAAGGAATATGATAGCACTGGTAACACTGGCACCTGGCTTATATCTCCCTCTTAAATCCTTCTTCACTTGTGGCAAGCAAGAGTTTAGGGGAATGCTTCTTTCTTAGCCTTTCAAAGGAGATAGAGCAGATGACTCACAAAGCATCAACTGTCCATTTGTAAACCAAGGGATAACTGTAACAGGAATCAACAATTTTAGCTTTGAACTTTCTCAAAAAAACATTATTACTTTGCCACCATATGCACCACTTTTGTTTCCTTTTTCTTCTTCTCTTCTCTTGCTGTTTATTTTTTCCTTCCTTTTTTATTTATCCCTTTTCACCTTCTCACCTGCTTATACCTAAATACCAGTGGCAACCATGGCATTACTTGGTCCTACTAGTTGTGCTCAGTCCTAAAAAGGTTACTGATTTTTATTCTCTAGGGTATAAGAATAATGCTAGAAGAATTCCTATAATCATACAGGAAAAGAATTTTTCTTTTGACTGAATGATTAATTAAAATATTATCAACTTCTGATTATTTGCATCTCAAATTATCTGCTTATAATGCAGAAGCTTGTTCCCAACACTAATAGAATACAGAGTAATACAGAGTCCTTTACTATGGGACCAAATTGCAGCCTAAATTACAAAACAGAACTACAATTATCCCTTCCACATTACGGGGTTAGGGGTGGGCACCACCACAATCTGGAAAATCTGCATAAAATTTTTTGGCCCTACATTCCTACCAGAGAAGAAGTCTGATTTTTTTCTTTTTCTTTTATGGGGTGTTTACAATACCTTACTGTAAAATTTGTGTTAAGTATTTGGTTAGGTTCTGTGTCATCTGCTGGCCTTCACATGTCATCTGCAGCTATCACAAAACTCCTCCAAAATTCCCATTTTATTTCTTATGCTGACCCGCAGTGTACTGAAACCACAATGGGGAAAGTCACAATATGCAAAAGATAACTATGGGCAACCGAGCACCTGACAACCTTTACTACCAAGCAGAGATATGGTCAAGTGAAGATATGGCAACTTCTCCACCCAAAAAGTTAGGAACTAACAACCAAAGATGCTATATCAAAGGACACAACTTCCAAATATATAATTCATTCATTCCTCTGCTATGAAAACTCATTTTTCAGGAACGAGATTTCAAACGTCCAGTGAGGTGCAGTGGATCATAAATTCTTTCCAAGCTGATAATCAGGAATAGCTACATTTTTCCTCTTCATGCCTAATTCCACAAAAAGATAGAAAATTTTATATGGAATAACAAAAAGTCAGAGAGCAAATTGATCCAAAGGTATTACCATTTTTATTAATGAAGATTACAGCATGTATTACTGAAGATTTATGGATCATGCTGTATTATTCCTACATATGTTCTCAGAGGGGTTTTTTGGCTCAAATAAGTTCCAGAATATTAAAAGATCAAGGAGATCAAAAATGGGTAAGATGCATTATAGGGAGACCTCAGCTGTGGATCTAATCCCTATGTAGACAAATTAGCTTTGATCTATTCCTAGCCACAACTTGTAAAGACTAATCCTAGTCAACCACATTGTCAACTAAAACCATAAAGTATGGTGGATGTACAAGACTCAGAAATGCAGGATGGAAAAGCAGGCTTCCTTACCTAGGTCCATTGCTATCTTTTCTCCTGGTTGAACAGTTGTCTTTTTCAGGTTTGGTTCCCTGATCAGTGAGTTGATTATCACTCTTCTCTATAACTTCTCCTTCATCAAGTGCTCTGTGCAGGCGGTAATTGACCATCTTCAGAACAATGAAGATAGCAGCTATCACTGGACAGTAAACTGCTACTATAATCATGGAAGAAGGAAGGGCCTTCAAGAAAAATGGAAGAAAAAATAGAAATTATTTTAACCTAGAAAGAAATAAATCAAAATATCAATCAACAAGAATTTTTCAAATGCCTACTGTTTACTTAGTACTATACTCTAGATGCCATAGGTTATCAGAGTAATACAAGACAGTTCCTACCCAGAAAAGACTGCCATCTAGTTGAAAAAGAAAGAAAAAACAAACATTAAACCAGGGATTCTTAACCTGGCATCCCTTAACTTTTTTTAATATTTGATAACTATTTCAATATACTTTATATCTTTTGTAATCCTATGCATTTCACTTTATATATTTAACAACATTCTAAGGTGTCCATAGGTTTCACCATTGGGGTCCATGACACAAAAAAGTTAACTGCCTTAAACAACAATTAAATATGAGATACAAAAGAACTATGTACTAAATATATACACTCACTCACACACATACAAAAACCAGACTTGTGATTACATCAGTATATAAAGGTACATGGTAAGCAACTTCCTTTATCTATGCAAATCAACTGTCTTGGAGAGTTGCCTGGGGGCACTAAGAGATTAAGTGACTTGCCTTGGGTCACATATATGTGTCAGTAGTGGAAGTTACAATCAGTCCTTCCTGATTCCATGGCCAGCTCTCCATTCTGTACACCAGGAACTTTCTCTCATACATAATTAAAAAGTTATGCTACACAGTGAAAAGAGAGATAAGGTATACTGTTGTGCTAATCATACGAACGTGAGAACTCATAAAACTCTGGACTGGCAGCAGAGAAAATAACAAAGAAGTTATGTCTGCTACATGTACAAAAATATTCATAGCAGCTCTTTTTGTGGTGGCAAAGAATTGGAAATTGAGAGGATGCTCATCAATTGGGGAATGGCTGAGCAAGTTGTGGTATATGAATGTGATGGAATACTATTGTGCTATAAGAAATGATGAACAGGCTGACTTCACAAAAACCTGGAAAGACTTGTATGGTCTGATGCTGAGTGAAGTGAGCAGAACCAAGAGAACGTTGTACACAATAACAGCCATGTTGTGTGATGACTAATATTGATAAACTTAACCCTTCCTGGCAATACAAGGATCTAAGACATCTCCAGAGGCCTTGTGATGGAAAATGCTATCCACACCCAATGAAAGAACTATGGAAGCCGAATTGTTATTTTTTTCCTCTTCTGTTGAGTTTTGTTTCCTCTTTCTGATGGCTCTTCCTATCGGTTTTAATTTCTACTTACAATATCACTAATGTGAAAATATGTTTAATATGAATGTAAATGTATAGCCTATATCAGACTATGCGCCGTCTTGGGGAGGGTAGGGGGGCGGAAGGGGGAGAAAAATTTTAAACTCAAAAGCATATGGAAGTGATTATTGATAAATCAAAATAAATTAATAAAAAAAAAGTTATGTCTGGAAAAGTTATGTCTGGAAGACACCATAATCCTATGATGATAAGTCATCTATGTATTTTTAGCACTTATCTGCTATACACAACAATAAAATAAAGTCTTTATTTTGATGATAACCTATAATTTCACTAATAGAAGGAACTTAATATGTTACTATGGAAGCATTCAACAGCCTTCCATATTAGAAACTTGTGACAGCTCTCTATTAAGCCAAATTATTGAAGACTTAAAGTAGCCAAATTATAACTTTGCTATTTGGCTACTAGGTTATAAATAAAGCTTTTTTAAGGAAATATGATCCAAATTTAATTCTTTAGATACTTATATAATCTAAACTGCTTTATTTGTAATATATGTATTCCTCATTATTCAGAAAACCAGGTAAAAATCCCAAACAAAAAAAATATTGTTTTTTTCATATATAAAGATATAGTTTTGCTAGAAATTCAAGAGAAAATATTAAGATTCTATGACTTCTAATGTGGAAGCACCAGTCAGAATTCTCCTCTCAGACACTTAACTAGCTATGTGACCACAGGCAAGCCACAACCTCTTAAAGCTTCAATTTGTGCATCTTTTGTGCATTTTCAGTTTATGTAAAATAGGGATAACTCTTGTACTACCTACCTCACAGGTTTATTATGAGAAAAGGACCTTGGAAACTATCTTTTTATAGGTTCTATCATAAAAGACTCTAACATAGAAACTGAATTATATCAGGTGACTAGAAAAGAAGATTCTTCTAAATTCTTACTATAAGGGCTAGAAAAGTGTCATGAGACACTTTTGTGAAACTTTCTGGTGCTTTCTAGCAAAAAAGAATTTCTAAGAATTGAGAGAAATTGAGAAATGAGAGAATTTCTGGTGCTTTCTAGCAAAAGATCACAGGATACTAAAGGAAAATGTAGCACATTACTTGCCTTTTAAGTGTGAAGGCACATTAATTGATTTTCTCAAACACCAGATGAAGAGAAGATAGCCTTTTATTGTGGTTATGCACTTTCAGAGTCGGTTTTGGTTTTTATTGGATGGGGGGGAAGGAGCCGTCACTATTTTTTTAAATAGAAAAGTCAGCGACAGATCTGCTTTGTTAAATTTAACACACCTGAATGGTAAAAAAGGAAAGAACTGGGGACTGGGATTGGGAAAAGGCAGGGTGTTCCTTGGCAACAAATCCTTGTCACCTAACAGTGCTTAATGCTTCTCTGGAGCCAAAATTAATTTTTAAGTCATCTTATTTGAATATATAAATCAAGCATTTTCAAAGGAATTAGCATTTTTCCTCAGTATTTTAACTGCTTGCTCATGTCTTTTTTAGCTGTTTCTAGAAAATGAGTGAGAGTAGAATCAATTGCAAAAATGCAGATATGTAATAACAGTGTTTGAAAGCAGTTTAAAGCAATGGAGAAGACAGAAATTAAAAATGACTCTGTCCATCTCTGCTCTTTCTCTCCTGATACATGGATACACATGCTTTTATTCCATGTCAAGTTGATGGCAGTCAGCCTAAACAATTTCTTAGCAAAAATTATGAGATTAACAGGAGCCCTTCTGGCCTAGGCAAATGCACTGGCCAATGAAATGATGATGTGTCTGAACATGATATGCGCAGAACTCTGAACTACCACCCTCTTGCCTGCATATCCCTGATTACCTCATGTCCGTGCCCACATGGCACATTCCTTCTATAAAAATCTCTAGCTTTGGGGCAGCTAGGTGGCACAATGGATAGAGTTCTGGCCTTGGAGTCAGAACCAAACCTGAAAAAGACAACTGTTCAACCAGGAGAAAAGATAGCAATGGACCTAGGTAAGGAAGCCTGCTTTTCCATCCTGCATTTCTGAGTCTTGTACATCCACCATACTTTATGGTTTTAGTTGTCAATGTGGTTGACTAGGTTTAGTCTTTACAAGTTGTGGCTAGGAATAGATCAAAGCTAATTTGTCTACATCAATATTAGTCATCACACAACATGGCTGTTATTGTGTACAACGTTCTCTTGGTTCTGCTCACTTCACTCAGCATCAGACCATACAAGTCTGTCTAAGTTTTTGTGAAGTCAGCCTGTTCATCATTTCTTATAGCACAATAGTATTCCATCACATTCATATACCACAACTTGCTCAGCCATTCCCCAATTGATGAGCATCCTCTCAATTTCCAATTTTTTGCCACCACCTGAGTTCAAATCCAACCTCAGACAAATAACACTTACTAGCTGTGTGACTCCAGGCAAGTCACTTAATCTCAACTGCCTCACCAAAAAAGGGGGAAAAAAATCCCTAGCTTCTCCTGGCTGCTGCTGCTGTCTCCCTTAAGGAGAAGAGCCCACCAGGTGCATCACCCCAAGCCCTTGCTCGGTTTGAAGACAGTCTGAATCTGAATTCTTTCAAGATGACATCCCCACACATGCCTTGCCCCTCAACATTCTGGTGGCCTGTATGTGAAGTGTCTCCAACTCTGAATCTCTCCAACTCAAGGTAAGCCCAATCCCTTTACAGCTGGCACCTCGGTAGCCAGTCAGATAGACTGGGGGGTAGTTAGTGGGTCTCTGCACCCTGTTTTGGGTCTTTGTGGCCTGCAGGTTCTGAGTGGGGGATGCCCTGCCTGAGAACCGTATCCTTTTCCCCTCCCTGTGAGAGGCTGTGTGCAAAGGCAGGTAGCTTGAAGGTAAGGTGAGTTGTTCTGGGCTCACAGCACAATTGGGCAGTCCCCATCTACACAATGGTACTCACCAGTAGGCTACCTTTTACAAAATTAGAAGAAACTCGGTCTTCAGGACTGCAAAAAGAGACACCTTGAATTCTTTTGCCTGGCCTCAATATAATCTAGAGGACCACGAAAAGTGGCCTTTTTTCAGGTCATTTAACTAATAACACCATTTTGCAACTTGATCCTCTTTGCTGCCACAAAGGGAAGTGGACTGAAGTTCCTTATGTACAGGACTTCATGGCTCTTTGACAAGACTCTACCCAGCAGCAACAATGCAGAATGCTTTGGGATATATTAAGCCAGGAAAGAAGGAAGAAAAAGAACCAGACCTCCTAGATGATCCTTTCCTTTCCACCCCTCCAGCCCAGAAGGCTCCACCCTCAACCCTGCCAAGTAATCCTTATCAGGAACTCTGGAGCCTCCTGCAAACCGCCCCCCCCCAACTCTTACCCACACTCTGACTCGCTTCCTCATTTTGTTTCTCCCTCCCCGCCTCCAATCCCCAGCCCCTTTAATACAAGAAGTGGCACCCCCTTCCTGCCCCTGACTTAACCCTTTGAATCAACAGCTGCTCCCTTGAAACCTTGCCCTCTGAGGGAGGTGGCCAATGGGAGGGGAGGAACCACTAGAGTCTATGTTACCTTCCCCATGTCCAATCTTTCTCAGGTCAAAGAAAAATTTGGTCATTATTCTGAGGACCCCACCAAATTCACTGAGGGGTTTAAAGTCATAGCCCTCCAGTCTGACCTAACATGCGGAGACATTAATATCATTATTTCCTCCTGTTTCACTATGGAAGAGAAGACTTCAGGACTTAGACCTGAAGTTTGGGGACAAAGTGGCTGAGACTTCCCAAACCAATAGATGCCCTCTGTGGTGACATGGTTATTGGGGGGGGGGGACAGTTTACAGGGTTGCCCAGCTGCGGGAATTCCAGACCTCACAAATGGCATAGTCTAACAGGATCCCAATGGAATCCCTCTTTCTCTTTTTCTCCCCCTCTGCCTCACTCCCTGATTGCAGCAGCCTCAGAGGAGAAGGCAGACAGGAGAGTGAGAGAAAAACATTCTATTATTTAGGTTATTATTTAGATAAAGGCAAACAGAGAAGAGTAAGAGAAGTGTAGGATCAAAATAAGAAATAAGATATGTGCAGTTTTAAAGGGGCTTTGATCAAAGTCCACCAGAGGGATAAATAGATAGAAGGAAAGGCAAGAAGGTTTAAGTATGTAGGAATGACAGGAGCATAGGCAGAAAGAAAGGCATAACCTGTTTGCATTAACAGTGAGAACAGAGGGTATGAGACTAAATGGGTTGGAAATTTTTGGAAAGAAAAAGTTGCTGGTAAAAAATTCTCTCTCTCTCTCTACATTCCTGAACTGTGACCAGGTTCTGGGGTATAAAAGGACAGACAAGAGAAAAAAAAAAGAGGGGAGGAAACTTTTCCCCTCAGATCTAAGAGAAGAAAGGCACTTCACTGATTATAGAGACACACAGGCTTGGAGGCTGAGTCAGCGAAAGTTTCAAGTCTTGTACTTTGGAACTGGACTGGCACTTAAGCCTTTCCTGGCTCATGAAAAAGAAGAAAGTTTTTGCGTACTGGGACACAACCAAAAGATAACTGAGTTTGATTAGAACACCAAGCTAGAATTCAGGGAGTCTTACAAACTAAAGTTAAATAATGGTCAATTATAGAAATAACCTTTTTTAAATGGAGTATGTGTTAAAATTGGAAATTTGATGGTAAATTACATGAGACTCCTATTCATAAGAAAAAGTTATAGAAAGCTTCCTTCCAAGATTGTGGAACTCAGATTTGAACTATATTAAAACATGCTCTTAAGTGTGACAATTGGGGTAGATTACATCTTAATATCAGATTGCCACTTTTAGAATCCTTGGCCGTGAATTGGCTGGAAATAAAGGACCCCATAATATGAAGTGTTTGGAATAAATAGCATTTGTGTAAAATAAAATACTACAGTATTAAAATCAATACCCAGATTCTACATAATACCATTTGGAACATAGATCCAAGTAATTGAATTCAATCCGGTCTCATTTTAAGTGAAATATATCTCTCCTAATTTGATATTTAAGATAAGAATTTATTATATTATTTGGCACTAAGACAATTGGGAAAATATATAGATCAGAAATGTGTTAACTGGGTAACCTTAAGAAAGTTACATCAATTTACTTCACATGAATGTAAAGTGCCTCACACAATGCCAGGCAGAGGACATACACTATAAATGTTAACTATTATTATTAGCTCCTTAATTAGATATGACCAATACACAATGCCAATGGTGATAAGATACCCAATTTTCTTTTTAAGGTAATTTGGGAATGCATTCAACAGAATTGGAGTCACCTGATCCATAATGGTTTTGCTCTGTTTCAGATACATACTATTGCTTCAAACTGGTAAACTTTTTTTTTTATCAACTATATTATTTTATCTATTTTATAGAGGAAACATGCTCTGTGGGCAGGTAGATGAGGTAATTAGGGATATGTAGGCAAGGGACAGCAGCTCAGAGTTCTGCACATATCCTGTTCAGACACATCATCATTTCATTGGCCAGCGCTGCTAACCCTGTCTTATAATAATGTCTTGTAACTGCCATTTAGAAAAACAGGTATTTCCACCTTTGCCTATAGTTGAGAGGAAGTTACAGCTAAAATAATTTATCTATCACTTAAGAAAAAGTTGTAAGATGGTTAACTAAGTTATTTGGGGTTGTTGTTTTAATATTAAAAACTAAAATGGTAATTGATTACTCTGTGTGTGTGGAAAGGAAGGGATGAGGTAAAAGCCTTATCCGCATTGGTTCTGCCCATTCAGAACAGTCTTCAGGGCTAGTCTATTCCACTTTGGAGGAGGGGCCATGATGTCAGAGAGCACAGCCCACAACAGCTCTAAGGGTAGATGGGGTGGATACCCCCAAATCCTCCTCCCTTAGGAAGATGGCCAAGGTCTTCTCTGATGTAGGGGTATAGAGGGGAGACTGTAGGCCTCATGTGCCAGCTACCATACACTGGGGTCCTAAAAATAAACAAACTGTGTTTGCTCTGGTAGATACATGATACTACATGATAACCCCAAAAGACATCCTGGCAAGTAGGTAGCCATAGAAGGGTACTGGGGAAAATTCAGTCAGGGCAAAACAAACTAAATTAAGATTGAAAATAGAGGACTTGCCCCCAAAAAGGATGTGGCTTACATTAGTCCAGAGGAAGAATATCATGGGGTGTGTAGGCAAGGGCATCAAGATGAGCCCCTTCTCTGAGGTCCCTGTCTATTCCCCTTATTTTGTAAACTTGCCAGGTTCCTGGAAATGATCTGTGTGGGCAAGGTCATCAGCCCTGGGAAAAGAGCTTGTTTGGGGTTATGGAGTTCCTAAACAATGAACTTGGCTTGCTGGGAATTCGCAACTTTATGTATAACATAAAGATGATTTCTAAGAAAAAGAAACTTGAGCGAACTTGAGAAGAAAAGAAAAAAACAAGTGAAAGATGTTAAGTGAAATGTCTTACGTATATGAGCCCTGGTAAATCTGTATTGCTTATTACAACTCCATGAGGGTAAAAATAATTGTATCTATCCCTAAGCTGTGATTAGTGAAACTTACCATTTGAGGTACAAGCTCTTGGTACTGTAACTGATTTTATTTTGAAGTCTGAATTTAGGTATGGTTGTCTAATCCAACAGTTGAGAGAAATACCATAAGGTACACAGAGGGAATGTGATCCTGAACTGTTACAGGTGGAGGTTTGCATCTGGGAAAAGCTGAGAGGACAACCTTGGCATCAGCCCCAAGAGGGGAGCCTCCTGACTCAGTTTCCCCATTGTGTTCCTTTGAAAAGAAATGTTTCCCACCTGACTATTCCTGAGTCTGGCTATGAGGTGGAATTGTTATTGCATGGCTGCTTGCCAAAATGGGACTCTTACCTGAAATCAAACATAACTAAGGATGCTATATCCTGGCATATATGTGCCCTTAGGCTTAAGTCTAAAGGCCCAGTTTGATGCTGGTATAACCATATCCCTGGTATAATCATATCCCTGTGTTTCCCTTTTATGGAAAATTTCTATAATCAGAGCAAGTGGTCAGGAAAAGATAAAAGCTCAATGCAAGTGAGACCTTGCTGTTTTCAATCTGAAAGTGTAGTCATTCCATATCCCAAACAACTAGGTAAATTAGTACTCAGGCTTGTCATCTGCCTGCCTGAATAGTCGTGTGAAAGATTCAATCCCTGAAATAGAACATTCTTTCAGAATAATATGGGAATAATTAGGCAAAAATAAAAAAAGGTCCTTAAATGTTTCATAATGATGTGAGAATAATTGGATATTGGTGCAACTGACCGAAGAACCTAGCTGTTATTCTATTTATTACTGAAACTAAATCAGAAACATCTTCAGTTTGGTTTAGGGAAGAGAATTTCAGTGCAATAAATTTTCTTAGAGGGAGGTAACTTGTAGAATATTTTGTGTTACATTAATGGAAAAGCCAATTTCATTCAAATTTATTACTAATGTGGAAATAACACCTGTTCACCCTGCTTGTCTTGTAGTACAAACATGTTTTATTATAAACAACTTATTGATGTGCACTGTTTTGGAATTACTTAAGTATTCTCCCAAGTCTTTTACTATACTTGGAGTAAAGTCAGCCTCTTATAAGTAAATTCATTTGTATAATTATTGAACCCAGGGATAGAAAACTTCTACCTGCAAAAGCACTGTTACTTATATTTTCATGTATAGGATTGAATCCCCAATAGCATCTGATCCTCTGAAAGGAACTGGAATCAGAGTGGAAACTTGAGAAAGTAACAACATCAGATAATCCTGTATGTCAAATGCAAATGATTCTAATGGGACTCTGGGTTTCTTTCTTTATTTTTCCCCATCCCGACACCACTTCCAATTATTTTGTTGTTCCTTATATTGGGCCCTGCATATTGAACTTGCTTGTCAGATTTGTGTCTTCCAGACTACAGGCCATTCACCTACAGACTGTAGTGAACAGTGGCTACCAGCCCATACCTGCCCCCTATCCCTTGGACAATCAGTTGCAGTTGACCCTCCACACCTGGGACCGAGTATGGAAGGGACAACTCTACGCCTCTTTTCAGCCTCAAGCAGTTCCAGAAGATGAGATCTCTGTCTTTTTTTTCCCCAAATGAATTTGGGTCCCCATTTCTAGAGGGGAGGAAATGTTGAGATTAATAGGGACCCCTCTGCTCAAGGCAAATGTGCTGGCCAATGAAATGATGATGTGTCTGAACAGGATATGTGCAGAACTCTGAGCTACTGTCCCTTGCCTACATATCCCTAATTACCTCATCTACCTGCCCATAGAGCATGTTTCCTCTATAAAAATCCCTAGCTTCTCCTGGCTGCTGCTTCTGTTTCCCTTAAGGAGAAGAACCCACTGTATGCATCACCCTGAATAAATGCCCTTACTTGGTTTGGAGACAGTCTAAATCTGAAATCTTTCAATACTACACCACAGCACACACCTTGTACCTCAGAATGAATTGTTCTCTTGCCACAAAAAGACTATTCAACAGTTTGCTGAAAGTGGTATATATTCCTAGATTCCCACCACCTGGTTTTGTTGACCCATCTTGTCTAGAGGTATTCCAAAGAGTTATTTATGAATGCAAAAAAATACACTAAAAAATGAATAACATTAAGTACAGGATGCTTCTTTTAATTTCTGAGCACTGAAAGGAGTGGGGGGAAAATCTGAAATAAATGTCAAACTATATGCCAATATCCTAAGAGTGGCAAGTATTTCCTGTTCATAGTATAGAAGTTACTAATTTGTTTTATGCCACATAGTTCAGAAGTAACTAATTCCCATCAGGGATTATCCTCAATCTTTCCAGGCTACAGTGGACATCTGTGCTAAAACACTGTATTCTCCAAATGGGTGAACAGTGGAAATAAATGCAACTGGGCTCTTTTATAGCTTTGTTTAAACTTGCCCTCTGCACTATTTGCATTACTTCACTGGGCTGTCTCCTGGCATGGAGAAAGCTCAGATATTAATGTCAACAGATGAGAAAATCTCCTTGTTGCAACTGAGTTTTTGTAAATAGAGTTTCAAAAAGTAACTGGCGTTATATGCTTTTAGTGGTCATCTAGAATGAAACATTAAAAAAAAAACACTCTTAAAACTAGGTAGCTTTTCTTCAGCGACAGTTTTATACATTAACAGAGCAGATACCACATGATGTTTTTATAACCTATGTTTATAGAGTTTTAGTTATCACTTTCAAACAGTACTAATCTAGACTCTAGTCTTAGAGGCAGCAGATCTATTAAGGACACTCAGAATTATTTAGAAATAAATTCTTCATAAGTGATGAAGATGGATTTCTTCATAACTGAAAAAGCAAAAACTTAAGTACAAAAGATTCTACAAAATTAAACTGCTTATTTTCTGTTGACAACTAGCAAGTACACCTTCCAACTCATTAAACAGTAATTTATATTCAGATTAATTCATATTTGTTGATTCTCTAGGAAGCACATACAAGCTTAATGTGAATATGCACAAAAACATAACATTTATTAGTGTTTAATATAATTCACCTTAAACATAACATTTTATTACAAATATAAACTGCAAATTAATGTTGAAGGAACAAGGTACAGTCTTCCCTCAGGTAATTAAAACCAGGTTGATTATTCCAAACTTACTGATATAGGGTACACAGATATCTGGCTCTTGCTTTACTTTCATAAAACTCCATAAAACCCAACAATTTTGAGACTCCTACCTGCATACAACTGATGCTTTTAAACTGCGGTGCTGCAGAAGACTTTGAAAGCAAGGAGATCAAATCAGTCAACACTTAAAGAAATTAACTCTATTCATTGGAAGGAGAAATACAGAAGCTTCAACTTAAATCCTTGGGCCACAAAATGAGAAGACAGGACTCGATGGAAAAAAACTCTTGACATTGGGAAAGTTTGAAGGCAAAAAGAAAAAGAAATGGCAAAGAACGAGATGAAGAAATAGTGTCATGGAAGCAATAAACTTGAGCTTGGACAGACTTTGGGAGACAGTGAAGGACAGAAGGGCCTGGAATGCTATGGCCCATAGGGTCACAAAGAGTCAGACATGACTGAACAACTGAACAACAACCACCTGCACAGAAAGACATAACATATCCAGATTGGACCAGGATTATACCAGGTAACTAAGAATCTATTTGAATTGAAATGGATATTGGGTAATACAGAAATATAATCTACAGATAAGATCAAGAGCTATTCTAACTATATAGTAAGAACATTTGGCTTTTCTTTATAGAGCCTTTCTTCCAGAGAAATCCTATTTGCCTAATTCTCAAACCATTAGAGTGGTACATTCCTTTAGGACCAATTCAAAGATGACTTAGAAGTTAGTCATATATTTGACTGACTGGTTCAGTATTCTCTTAGGTCAGTTTTTTTCCCTTGTGTATTGTTTTAAATAACTGAAACATGTTCAAGTAACATGGGTGCAGACCAATAAAATCAAAGGAAATATTGAATAAAATCAAAGGAAATACTGAAGTTCAATTCTATTACTTCTGTAACTGCTTGCTACAAAAAAAGGTTGTAAAGGCCATATTACCCTACTAATCTGTTCAGACACTTTACCTTGGTGAGAATAATGTGCAGTACACACGCACAAAGAGTCTAAGTTTGAGTTACCAATGATATTCACTTGTCTGCTCTTTCTGCCTTGTTTCTCAATCTGGTTAAGCACCAACTTCTGTACTGGTGAATGGTGGTATTTAGTTGTGGGAAAGTGTCATAGCCAATTTGACAATTTATTAATCACAAAAGAACAATAAATCTCTAGCTTAAAAAAAGAGACATAATATAATCATTAAATGCTTTCTTTTCTATCCTTTTCCTACCAAAAGCACTTAAAAACTGAGAATGAAAGTACTATAATTGGTGACAGAATAGAGAGAAAACCAACTGATGAACCTGAAACCATATCCTTTCCAAGTAACTAATTTGGTCAACATATATTAAGAAACACATGAAAGGAAGGGGAAGGCTCACAAAGTAAAGACTTGTCCTCCTAGATCTCAATATGCCCCAGACAATTAGATACAAATGACTAGGCAGAGTATAACAACTCTCTAGAATGGAATTTTCTCTCAGAACTTCATCTTCAGATCACAAACAGCACTGATGTCTGCTTCACAATTTTTAGTTTCTGTTAGAACTGGTACAAAAATACAGAAGAATCTCAGGCGTTAGACACAGAAAGGATCTTAGTCTTTATTTAATCTAACACCTTCATTCCTTCATTATGCATATCAGGAAAATGAAAATTAAGTTACCTGCCCACTGTCTTAAGAGGTTAATGGTAGGTCTCAGACCAAGACTCAGGCCCCCTGACTGCCATTATGATACTTTACACCAATTCTCCCTGAAATACTGCCCATAATCTGAACAATCTTAGGCCAGGTCACAATTCCACATGCCTTTTTTATGTGCTGCAAATAAAATCTTCCATACCATATTATGATCAAATCTATTTTCTCTTTATAATATATTCAACTTGATAATTATATTTCCACAGGCTTTACAAGCAATGAGACCTAAATTGAAACTTAAGTTTTTTCCCTCCCAATTAGTTTCATGAACCCAACAAGATCAGCCTTTGCTATTTTTTTGATTCTCTTCTTTATGCCTAAAGATATGATACATAAAGTAACATTCTGACTTAATAAATAATATAGTATAATCACTTGAATACTGAAACAGAATTATAATAATGAATAATCTGAAAAATATTTCAACTGTGAAACTCCAGAAACAATAACAAACGCTTACATTCATCACTTTGTGGCTTATAGAGCATCTTCATCACAAAAATACTATGTGTAAGAAATGCTCAAGTATTATTTCCATTTTATAGAGGAGGAAACTGAGGCATGGAGAAATTAACTGAGTAATAGAGTATGTTCTGGAGTCTGGATGTAGACCTTGATCATCTACTTCCAAAACATTCTAAAGTCAGCTGTCCTCATTTATGCCCCCTGGATCACTGCATTGTCAGAGCAGGGGCTTTTACATAGCTCAGTGAAGCTATGGTGTGTAGGGTTACCCAAGATAGACAAGCCAGAGTGAAGCATTCTGACAAAAGGTGATCCACTGGAGAAAGGAAATGATAAACCACTCCAGTATTTTCACAAAGAAAATCCCATAGATTGTACTAAGATGATAAAAGAAATGCTATCAGAAGATGAGAACGAAGTCAAGTGGGCCTCAGGAAGTAGTGCTAACAATAACACTAATGGAGGTGATGGAATTCCAGCTGAATTATTTAAAATTCTAAAAGATGATGCTGTTAAAGTGCTGCACTCAATACACCACCAAATTTGGAAAACTCAATAGTAGCCACTACTAGAATGGAAGATTAGTTTCCATCTCAATTCTAGAGAAGGGAAATGCCAAGGAATGTTTAAATTACCAAATAATTGTACTTATTTCACACGCCAACAGGGTTATGCTTAAAATTCTGCAAACTAGGCTTCAGCAATATGAACCAAGAATTACCAGAAGAGCAGGTTGATTTTCAAAGAGGCAGAGGAACTAGAGATCAAATTGCCAACATTGCTGGATTATGGAGAAAACAAGAGAGTTCCAGAAAAACATCTACTTCTGCTTCACGGACGACACTGAAGTCTTTGACTGTGTGAAAGAAATCACATCAAAACGTGGCAAGTCCTCAAAGAGATGGAAAAACCAGATCATATTACTTGTCTCCTGAGGAACCTATATGCAGGCCAAGAAGCAACAGTTAAAACTGAACATGGAACAACTTACTGGTTTAAGACTGGGAAAGGAGTATAACAAGGCTTTTATTTTCACCTTATTTATTTAACTTACATGCAGAGTACATCACGTAAAATGCCAGACTAGATGAATCAAAAGCCAGGAGAAATAAACAACCTCAGATATGCAAATGATACCACTCTGATGGCATAAAGTGAAGAGGAATTAAGAAGCCTCTTGATGAGGGTGAAAGAGGAATGTGTAAAAGCTGACTTGAAGTTTAACATTTAAAAAAAACAAAAACTAAGATCTCGGCAACTGGTCCCATCACTTCCTGGCAAATAGAGGTAGAAGAAATGGAAGTAGTGTCAGGTTTTATATTCTCAAAAAATCACTGCAGATAGCTACTGTAACTATGAAATTAAAAGACACTTGCTCTTCAGAAGGAAAGCTATGACAAATCTGGACAGCATACTAAAAAGCAGACATCACCTTGCTGGCAAAGGTTCCATATGGTCAAAACTATGATTTTTCCAGTAGCAATGTATGGCTGTAAGAGTTGGACTATAAGAAATGCTGAGTACCACAGAACTGAAGCTTTTGAACTGTGGTGCTAGAGAAGACTTTTGAGAGTCTCTTGGACAGCAAGGTCAAAGCAGTCAATACTTAAGGAAATTAATTCAGACTATTCACTGGAAGGTCAAATACTGAAGTTGAAACTTAAATAATTTGCATATAATGTCCAGCCTACCTACCTTACAAAGTTACTATTTAGTTCAAATGAGATAATACATGTAAATGCTATGCATTAGTATGAATAAAAACAGGTTATTATGTAAATTTAATTCAATTAAACATTTTCAAAATAATCATGTCATGATACTAATACTGCTTAATATCTGTTTTATTTCCTTGAAACTAAGTACGTGCTAAAAAATTTTTACACAAAATACATTTTTATTTAAATTTATTTTTATTTAAATTCATAAAATGAATTTCTATGAGAAACTAAGATCCAAATAGTGCATAATTTCAAACAGTGTGTTCATTTGTAGAAACACAAAACCACAGAATTTTAGAACTGGAAGACACCTTAGAGACCACCTAAAGAATCTAATCTCTTCATTTTACATACGAGGAAGCCGATTTATTCAATATTCAGTGAATGTCTACGCATAGGGTAGTGTGTATTCTTTTTCACTGCGCCAGCTAATACATTACAGGTTCAACTGCATTAATATCATAATTAAGTCCCAGAAGAGTTACAGAGGAATTAATTTAAAAATTTTACTATAGCATAATCACATGTACCATATATAATTTATAACAATTCTGCTTTAGTGGAGGCTGAATTAATCAGGTTTTATTACACTTACATACATTTTCAAAGACAATGCTCCTTAAAAAAAAAAGCAGATTGATCACAATCATAGGAGAATTATGACAAGTACAAGCATGCCTCACCTAACCTTGTTAAATGACTTCATGAAAGTTATGACCTCAGGTGAAACAACTTGTGGGAGGGGAGAATTTGTTTCATAGTAACAACGTTACTATGGAATATGTATTTCTGGGCATTCAAAATTCAGACTATAAAAGCATATTATACTGTACCACTTCAGGGCTGACTACTTAAGTGTGATGAACAGATGGGGAATTATACAAAACTGATAGTTAAAGGTCTTGATCTGGGTGAATAGGTACCAAAAGAGAAGCCAGGATTTCATCACATGGTTGTGAACTAGACAAAGTAGTAGAACCAAGCAACAACAGGAGAGAGAATTTAAAAATTATTGGACTATCTGAAAACCATGATCAAAAAAAGAGCCTAGACATCATCTTTCAAGAAATGATCAAGGAAAACTGCCCTGATATTTTAGAGCCAGAGGGCAAAATGGAAATTGAAAGAATCCACCGATCTCCTCCTGAAAGAGATCCCCAAAGGAAAACTCCTAGGAATATTGTAGCCAAATTCCAGAGTTCCCAGGTCGAGGAGAAAAAAGTACAAGCAGCCAGAAAGAAACAATTCAAGTATTGTGGATAACACAAGATTCAACAGCTTCTACATTAAGGAACCGCAGGGCATGGAATATAATATTCCAGAGGACAAAAAACCAAGAATCACCTACCCAGCAAAACTGAGTATAATCCTGTAGGGGAAAAAATGGTCATTCAGTGAAATAGAGGACTTTCAAGCATTCTTGATGAAAAGACCAGAGCTGAATAGAAAATTTGATTTTCAAATACAAGACTCAAGTGGAACACGAAGAGGTAAACAGGAAAGAGAAAATCATAAGAGACTTATTAAGGTTGAACTGTTTACATTCCTGCATGGAAAGACGATATTTGTAACTCATGAGACCTTTGTCAATATTAGGGTAGTTGGAGGGAAAAAATTTTATATATGTAGATAGATAGATAGATAGATAGATAGATAGATAGATAGATAGATAGATAGATAGAGGGCACAGGGAGAGTTGAAGATGAAGGGGTCATATCTGGAGAATAAAACTAAGGGATGAGAGAGGATTATACTAGGAGAAGGAGAAAGGGAGAGGTAGAACAGAGTAAATTATCTCACAAAAAAAAACAGAAAAGAAAAGGCTCTTACAGTGGAGGGGAAATGGGAGAAGGTGAGAGGGAAGGAGTGAATCTTATTCTCATAGGATTTGACTTAAGGAGCGAATAACATACACACTCAATTGGGTATGGAAATCTGTCTTACCCTACAAGAAAATAGGGGGGGGAAGGGACAAGAGAGCAGGGGAATGACAGAGAGGAGGGCAGATTGGGAAAGGGGGTAATCAGAAGCAAATACTTCTGAGGAGGGACACGGTCAAAAGAAAGAATAGAATAAATGGGAGGGGGCAGGATAGGATTAAAGGAAATAGAGTTAGTTTTTCATTGCATGTCTACTTATGGAAGTGTTTTTCATAACTGCACATACATAACCTATATCGAGTTGCTTGCCTTTTCAATGAGGGTGGGTGGGGAGGGAGTAAGGGAGAAAATTTGGAACCCAAAGTTTTAAAAACACATGTTTTTAAAAAAATGTTTTCATATGCAATTGGGAAATAAATACAGGAAATGGGATACAGAAAAAAAAATGAAGATAATCTTAACAGTAAATTAAGCCATTACCTCTCTCTTGTCTCTCCTCCCCCAACACACACTCCCTTTCTCCAAAGTCCCAAAGCAACAGCCACACTTTAAAATGTAATAAATGAAAAATAATTAACAAATTTAGATACTGCAACATACTATGAAAGTATGCTAATCTGAAGAAAATGACATTGACAATTGCAAAAAGAAACAATCTTAGAAAAAGATTTAAGCAAAAAAAATGGCAGTACTTGTCTAGTAGTATGAATCAGAGAATAGACAAGGGCCCCCAGTATGCTAAAAAAGAAAAGAAAAAAGAAATAGCCCGAGAATGAAGAAGCATAATTTATAAGGATTTTTTTTTAATTCCATCTCAGATTTTGTGGATGCAGGTTAACTCACAGTGAGGAGACTCAGAATCTAATAAAGTTTCTGGGATATTGAGAAGTTATATTAGTTGTGAAGAGTCTTACTTATAAAGAATTTTGCAAACTATAAAGCGCTATATAAATAATCATGATAATGACTGTGACAATTAAAAAGATTTGTGAGATAGTTTCTAGGTAATTTTATCATTTTATTAATAAGGCTAGCAGGTTATTAATAAAAGGATGGTCATTTGGCCATCTTTCTCAGACCAAAGACCCCTAAGGGTGGTGGGGGTCACAGTTAATATGCACTTTGAAGAAGGGGTGTTCCCGAGTGGTGGCAATCAATTGGTTAACACAATGAGAGGTGTGGGTCACATTAAAATGAAGATCTTGAGGTGACTTCGGTCACTCAAATCTTGGTCAAAGAGACATCAATTTCCATATCACCTATCTTGATAATTGGGAGAATCAACATTTTCCCAAGACCTATCTGCAAAAAAAAAAATGAGCAGGAATACATCCATTAACCTAAACTTAGAATTTTCTTTTACTGCATGATTAGATCTTGACCTGAGTAAATCTCTCAAGAGATGTTCCCCACACTGGCTGGTTTCTAGATGAGGAAGTAGAAAAGGGAAAAAGTTTGGTCCTAATACAATAATTAGTTATTAAATATAAGAGAGAAATATTCATATCAATGATGGTGGTGATGATAATGATGATAAAGTTGTTGTGGGACTTGAGCTCAATCTGTCCTTTTAAGCAGGATATAATTTCCTTCCTTATCTCTTTTAATTAGATCTATTTGTGCTTTTGCTTTGTCTGACATCAGGATTGCTACCCCTGCTTTTTTTTACTTCGGCTGAAGTATAATATATTCTGCTCCAGCTTTTTACCTTTACTCTGTGTGTATTCCTCTGCTTCAAATGTGTTTCTTGTAAACAACATGTCGTACAATTATGGTTCTTAATTCACTCTGCTATTCACTTTTGTTTTATGGGAGAGTTCATGCCATTCACATTCACAGTTATAATTACTATGTCTTTTTCTCTATCCTATTCCTCCCTCCCCCATTTATGCTTTTCCCTCTCCTTTCTCTCTTTCCCTCCTCACCTGTGTTTTGCTTCTGACCACCACCTCCCTCACTCTGCCTTCCCTTCTATTAGCCTCCTCCCTTTCTATTAGCCCTCTCTCTTTTCTTCCCCTTTACCCTTTCTACTTCTTCCCTCCTTTCTATTCACTTCCTCCCCCTTTTCTTTTTCCTTTCCCCTCCTACTTCCTACAGGGTAAGTTAGACTTCTATACTGAACTGATTATGTTATTCCCTCTATGAACCAAATCTGATGAGAGAAAGGTTCAAACAATGCTCATCTCCCTCCCTTCGTTCCTTCTAATGTATTAGGTATTTGTGTCTTTTAATGTGATGTAATTTACCCTTGTTTGCCTCCTCCTTTCCTCTTCTTCCAGTACAATCCTTTTTTACCACTTAATCAGATTTTTTATCATCACATCAAAGTCAGTCAACTTATACCCATGACCTTTTAAATGTCATAGTAACAATAAGGTTCTCAAGAGTTAGAAGTGTCATCTTCCTGAGGAAACTGAGGCCCAGAGAGACCAAGATCACACTGATGTTAAGTGGCAGAGCTGAGTTTTGAACTCAGGTCCTCTGGCTCCAAAATCCTCTATTTTTTCCAGGAGGCAGGTAGGTGGCCTAGTACATAGAGGGCTGAGTTTGAAAGCAGGAAGACCTGAGTTTGGGATGCTGCTTCAGATGCTATCTAGCTTTGTGACCCTGGGCAATCACTTAACCCCCTGGTGCATGTCTGGGGTCCAGAGTACTCAGCCCTCTACACACTCTGCTGGCTTCAGCTTTCATTAATGTGGAAAGATCTCAGGAAGCAGTGGAAGCCAGAGCCTGAAGGTCTTGATGCGTCAGTCCCTTTTGGGTTTTGGGGGAACCCCTTCCTTCTCTTTCTGAAGCCGTTTTCTGCCTCTCTCCATCTTGTTTCATCCCCCTTCTACTGCAGTCTCCTGGAAATCTCAGCATCATGGCAAATGCCCTCTGAGCCTCATCTGTGAGTCAGGAGGGTTTTCTCTAAGTAGAAACCAGCATGTCTTCTTTTTGAATTTAATTTAACCTTTAATGAATATTAAAAAAAAAAAAAAAAAAAACCAGTGTCATCTTCCCCCACAGGGACATAAACAGTTTGCCCTCATTGATAACACGTTGTTTTTTCTTTCTTGTTTACTTTTTTATGCCTCTCTTGAGTCTTGATTTTGAAGATCAAATTTTCTGTTGAGCTCTTGTCTTTTCATCTGGAAGGTTTGAAAGTCCCCTATTTCATTGAATATCCATCTCTTCCCCTGAAAGATTATGCTCAATTTCTCTGGATAGCTGATCCTTGGTTGTAATCCAAGCTCCTTTGCCTTATGGAATATCACATTCCATACCCTCTAATCTTTTTTTTTTTTTAAAGGCAATTGGGGTTAAGTGACTTGCCCAGGGTCACACAGCTAGTTACTGACAAGTGTTTGGTCTGAGGCCACATTTGAACTCAGGTCCTCCTGACTTCAGGGCTGGTACTCTATCCACTGCGCCACCTAGCTGCCCCCTCTGTTATTTTAATGTAGAAGCTGCAAGGTCCCGAGTAATCCTGACTGTGGTTCTATGATATTTAAATTGTTTCTTTCTGGCTGCTTGCAGTATTTTCTCTTTGATCTACTAATTTTGGAATTTGGCTACAACATTCCTTGGCACTTTGAATTTGGGATCTCTTTCAGGAGGATTCTTTCAATGACTAGTTTACTCTCTGGTTTCTAGGACCTCAGGCCAATTTTCTTTGATGATTTTTCTTTGATGAAATTTATTTGATGATTTCCAGAAAGATGTTGTCCAGGCTCTTTTTTACATCATGTAACGTAAAGACCAATAATTTTTAAATTGTCTCTCCTGAATCTATTTTCCAGATCAGTTGTTTTACCAATGAGATATTTTACGCTTTCTTCTATTTTTTCATTCATTTGTTTCTGTTTGACTGATTTTTGATCTCTCATAGTCATTGGGTTCTACTTGCCCAACTCTAATTTTTGACTGTTTTCTTCTATTAGAATTTGTACATTCTTTTTCCCATTTGGCCCATTTTACTTTTTAAAATTTTTTTTATTAATTTATTTTGAGTTATCAACAATCACTTCCATAAGCTTTTGAGTTTCAAATTTTTCTCCTCCTCCCTCCTCACCTTCCTCCCCATTACAGTGCACAATCTGATATAGGCTATACATCACATTCCTATTAAACATATTTTCACATTAGTCATCTTGTATGAAAGAATTAAAACCAGTAGGAGAAACCACAAGAAAGAGAAAACAAAACAAAACAGAAGGAAAAAAAGAGAGAGCAAACAGTATGCTTCGATCTGCATTCAAACTCCATAGTTCTTTCTTTGAATGTTGATAGCATTTTCCATCATGAGACTTTTGGAGATGTCTTAGATCCTTGCATTGGTGAGAAGGGTTAAGTCTATCAAAGTTAGTCATTGCACAACGTGGTTGTTACTATGTACAACATTCTCCTGGTTCTGCTCACTTCACTTAGCATCAGTCTATACAAGTCTTTCCAGGTTTTCCTGAAGTCTGCCTGCTCATCATTTCTTATAGCACAATAGTATTCCATTGCCAACACAAAAAAATATTTTTTGTACATGTGTGTCCTTTTCCCATTTTTATGATTTCTTTGGGATACAGCCCTATAAGTCCTATTGCTGGGTCATAAGGTATGTACATTTTTATAGCCCTTTGGGCATAGTTCCAAATTGCTCTCCAGAATGGCTGGATCAGTTCACAACTCCACCAACAATGCATTAGTGTTCCAGTTTCCTCACACCTTCTCCAACATTTATCATTTTCCTATTTTGTCATGTTGACCAATCTGATAGGTGGGATGTGGTACCTCAGAGTTGTTTTGATTTGTATTTCTCTAATCAATAGTGATTTAGAGCATTTTTTCATATGACTATAGATGGCTTTAATTTCTTCATCTGGGAACTACCTGTTCATATCCTTTGACCATTTATCAATTGGGGAATGACTTGTACTCTTATAAATTTGACTTAGTTCTCTATATATTTTAAAAATGAGGCCCTTATGACAGACACTGATTGTAAAAATTCTTCCCCAATTTTCTACTTCCCTTCTAATCTTGGTTGCATTGGTTTTGTTTGTGCAAAAGCTTTTCCATTTAATATAATCAAAATTATCCATTTTGCATTTCATAATGTTCTCTACCTCTTGTTTGGTCATGAATTCTTCCATTCTCTGTAAATCTGACAGGTAAACTATTCCTTGCTCTCCCAGTTTGCTTATAGTATCAGCCTTTATATCTACATCATGAACCCATTTTGACTTTATTTTGGTATATGGTATGAGACTTTGGTCTATGCCTAGTTTCTGCCATCCTCTTTCCCAGTTTTCCCAGCAGTTTTTGTCAAACAGTGAGTTCTTATCCCAGAAGCTAGGGTCTTTGGGTTTATCAAATAGTAGATTACTATAGTCACTGACTACTGTGTCTTGCATACCTAACCTATTCCACTGATCCACCACTCTATTTCTTAGCCAGTACCAAGTAGTTTTGATGATTGCTGCTTCATAATACAATTTAAGATATGGAACTGCTAGACCACCTAATGCTGTATTTCTTTTCAATAGTTCTCTTGATATTTCTGGACCTTTTGTTATTCCAAATGAATCTTATTTTTTCTAGCTCTACAAAATAATTTTTTGGTAGTTTGATTGGTATGGCATTGAATAAGTAAATAAGCTTATGGAAAATTGTCATTTTTATTATATTAGCTTGGCCTACCCATGAGCAACTGATGTTTTTCCAGTTATTTAGATCTGATTTTATTTGTGTGAAAAGTGTTTTCTAATTGTGTTCATATAGTTCCTGGATGTGTTTCAGGAGGTAGACTCCTAAATATTTTATAACATCTATAGTAGCTTTAAATGGAATTTCTCTTTCTATCTCTTGCTGTTGGGCTTTGTTGGCAATTTATAGAAATGCCAGTGATTTATGTGGGTTTATTTTATATCCTGCAACTTTGCTAAAGTTGTTTATTATTTCAAGTAGTTTTTTACTTGATTCTCGAGGATTCTCTAAGTATATCATCATATCATCTACAAAGAGTGATAGCTTTGTTTCTTCTTTGCCTATTCTAATTCCTTCAATGTCTTTTTCTTCTCTTATTGCTAAAGCTAACATTTCTAACACAATATTGAATAACAGTGGTGATAATGGACACCCTTTTTACACCCCTGATCTTACTGGAAATGCTTCCAGCTTATCCCCATTACATACACTGCTTGCTGGTAGTTTCAGATAGATACTACCTATCATTTTAAGGAAGACTCCATTTATTTCCTATGCTCTCTAGTGTTTTAATAGGAATGGGTGCTGTAGTTTGTCAAATGCTTTTTCTGCATCTATTGAGATAATCATATGATTTCTGTTAGTTTTGTTGTTTATATGGTCAATTATGCTGATAGTTTTCCCCAATATTGAACCAGCCCTGCATTCCTGGTACAAATCCTACCTAGGCATAGTGTGTTATCCTCGAGATAAGTTGCTGTAATCTTTTTGCTAATATTTTATTTAGAATTTTTGTGTCCACATTCATTAGGGAAATTGATCTATAATTTTCTTTCTCTGTTTTGGCTCTTCCCAGTTTAGGTATCAGTACCATATTTGTATCATAAAAAGAATTTGGTAGGAATCCTCCTTTGCCTATTTTCCCAAATAGTTCTGGAATTAGTTCTTCAAATGTTTGATAGAATTCACTTGTAAATCCATCTGGCCCTGGAGATTTTTTCTTAGGGAGTTCAATGATGGCTTGTTCAATTTCTTTTTCTGAAATGAGGTTAAGTATTTTATTTCCTCTTCTGTTAATCTGGGCAATTTATATTTTTGTAAACATTCATCCATTTCACTAAGACTGTCAAATTTGTTAGCATATAGTTGGGCAAAATAGCTCCTAATGATTGTTTTGATTTCCTCTCCACTGGTAGTGTGAATTCACCCTTTTCATTTTTGATGCTGGTAATTTAGTTTTCTTCTCTTGACTTTTTTTTTTTTAAGTTGAGCTCTCCTGCTGGAGTGCAAGGGGCATTTACCCAAGCTTCTTATTCTGGGAGCTTGGGACCTGGTCACTGACTTTGTGTGCTGGGCCTCAAGTACTGGCAGTTGGAGGCTGTAGGGTTTTGTCAGCTTACCTAGCGCTGGTCTGGAGTCAGCAATTCTGGAGCTCTTGGGGTGTGGGTGGGTTGTCTGGCCCCTGGGGGATGCCTGTTCACCTGGACCTTGCACAGGGATGTTTCGCTACTGGTGGATGTCTGTCAGCCTGGAGCTTCCCAGAGTTGTGCTGTTGTACCAGTTGATTTGGCTGCTGGAGACAGCCATCAAATGTGGTGGATTTCCAAGCTAATGTCTCCGGGTTCCCTTGCCTGCCTTGAGGTACTCAGGGGTCCTGGTGTTGGCACTTGCCTGCTCCACCTCCCTGGGTCTCAGGATCTCTCCCTGATATGCTGAGGTGGGGGAGCAAGCTGCTGGCTTGCTGGGACACCTCCCATCCTGTTCTTCTCCCTCTCCCAAGAGCAAGAAGGGCCTTTCCTATTAATCCCCCAAGCTTGCTGGGCTACAAAATTGCTGTTTGCTGTCTTTCTGCTGGTTCAGCTGTTTCAGGGTTTTTTCCTGGGTCAATATTTTCTGGGCTTTCAGAGGTCAATAAGGGAGAGTGAGAGCAACTTACTTCTTACTCCACCATCTTGCCTCCCAGATAATCCCTTCCATTCTATCCCAATGAAGAATTCTGCTCTCTATACAACAGGGCCACCATGTGTCTACATTTCTATGGCTATCTTAGCTTTCTAGAAATATCTCTTTGCCTTAATTCTAAATTCATCAAGCAATCTTTTGATTTACATTTGGTGCGCTAAGTAGGCCTATCTAGGAAAAAGGGGAAATCCTGGGAAGACGACAAACTTCTGTCTTTGGGCCAGGTATGTCATCCATTATAAAATTTTAAAACAACATTCTAATTTGTAAATCAGTCTCTTATAAATTTTGCTAGAATCAATTGGTCTGTCAGACTGATCACCTCTTAGTGCACTGATAAAGAGAAATTAGTGAAATAGCAACATTTGATCCTAGATCATAGTAAGTCCCAAAACCAGAATGCAATAATTCTGTGAAGTGCAATATGAAAATACCCATTTAGTTACTTCTGGACTAATAAATGGAACAAAACGTTCATATCACAACCCCAACTAATAAGGGTTACTCAATTCTGTCAAATAAGCAACCTTATATCTATCACTTTATTATATTTAATACTGCAATATAAGATCTCTTTCAGAGTTCATTCTATAGTACTGCTTTCCAGGTTAAAAAAAAAAACTTTTAAAGATGCTTTTTTTGTAATTCTAAAACTAAAACCTCCCTGAATGATATGACACAGATTTTATATCAAACCACATCCTGTAACAAATAGTATTATAAGGTTTCAGATATATTTATAACTTAAACCCTTTCTAAGTGAAACAGTGACTACATATCTCAAATTCATTACTTTAAATCTAACAAAAAATTTGCTGATTGAGACAAATAAGACTTTTTTATAATGCAAAAATAGAAATCGATACAAAATGTTTATCCACTAAAAATCTACATATATAAACATTATAAATATATATTTCTTAGATGCTTCATTTAAATACTGTAATAAAATTAACTAACTGTATGTTTAGATCACAAAAACAAAAAAGATGATTCATTCATCCTCAAATGGTAAAAAATCAAACAAAAAATACATCAGCTGTCACGCCATTATTATGGGACCTGTGTGTGTGTATACGCTACATTTGACTGAAAAAGAAAGATGTTTTGTAGGCAGTTTCTTCTGTGAAAAGAATGAACTAATGTTAAATTACGTAACACATATTTAGTGACTAAGGACAAGTAACGGGAGAAGGAAAAAGAGGCCTATGACAGAGAAAAGCAAAAAAGAAAGAGGACATGCCTTAACCCTCATCCCACTGATATGACATTTTTTCTGTAAAGGCAATTTTAAGAGGACAGCTAGGTGGTGCAGTGGATAGAGCTCCAGCCTTGAAGTCAGGAGGACCTGAGCTCAAAACTGGCCTCAGACACTTAACACTTACTAGCTGTGTGACCCTGGACAAGTCACTTAACTCCAATTGCCTCACCAAAAAAAAAAAAAGTCAATTTTAAGTCTGTTCATGCCACAGAAACATATGAATTGAGATAAAACTCCAAATCAAAGAAAAAGCTCCAGCTCTGAAACATCTAACAACAGCAAAAGCTTCTATTATTATTGCCCATATAATATGTGTAATGTTCTCAGCTTTGATGCTAACAATGAAAACTGGAAGGTTTTGCTCAGCTACACTGCAAGAGCTTGCTCAACTTCATGACTGGCTGACAGCAACTAGTCTTGGGAACATGGTTTGGAGGTGCAAGCAATGGCACAAAATAAATGGAGGGGATGACAGTGGCATGCAATATGAATTGAATCTTGCTGCTCACTTTTTTTTTTTTTGCCTTTTTTCTATCCCTACTCCTTTGCACACAAGAGAAGGTTTCAACAGTATTTTGTTCAATCCCTTACTGTCTACTGAGACTTGTTTGCCTCCTTATCTATCCATTCAGAACCAAACATATGCATTTATTAAGATCTTCCAATATGCCAACGAAACTGTGATCTCACTAATTATCATTCCCTTCAATGATGCAGTTCACAACTCTCCTATGCTTGCATATCTGGTACAACTGTCACCCATGTCTTCTCAAATTTGCCACAGTATGTCTACCTACCATGCTGGAAGCCTTGCTCAAGTTTTCTTTACAACATGAAGATACAAAAGGAACACATGGACAACCCAACAGTTAACCCTTGCTCTCATCTCATGGCCAGATCATCTTCTTTTTGACTCGTATATTTCATTGATAACATCTTTTAGAATATATCTCTTGCATAATTACTTGTTGTAATTGGTTGCAGCTTCCTCATACCCACCATGTACCTCTCAACTGCTCTTTGGGTGATCTTCAACTTCAATTCTTTAGAAACTGTAATGATCCATGATTTGCAACCATAGAACTTTTGTCATTAAGAAAAATAAACAATTTCAAAAGTAATATAGGACACTTTTCATTTTGTTTATTTCTATGCCCAATTCATTGTACATCTGAAACATTTGCCCATCCTATCAGCTTTCTATCCAGCTACCTATCATGTTTAAGAAAAAGACATTTTTCAAATCATACATCAAGCTCCTACTCCTATCTCTGCTGTTTCACCTGTACAGATGATGATTAAATTCTTGAGTGACATATAAACAGATAACATTTATCAGGCTCCTCAGTGTTCCAGGGACTGATGCAATCAATATATCATCCACAAACATGAGCATCTAGAAACCTTTCCATCTACTGGAGATACCTCTATGACTTGAACTTTGCTTGGGAAGTCCTCCACAATAGCAGAAAATTCTTTCATGAAAATATGTGAACCCATTTTATACCTCAACTTGATAATAATTCTCCAAAGGGTGGAAATCAATACTGATTATTTTTTATGGCCAAGCATTTAAGAATATTCAGGTTCAATATTCAAGATTGGTTCAATATTAAGAAAACCATAAACCATAAACATGACCATATTAATTACAAAACCAATTAAAAAAACCATGATATCAATAAATGCAGAAAAAGTTTGACAAAATAAAACATTTGTTTAAAAAGCTTAAGAACAAATGAACTGCTTTTTTATACAACAAATAATAATTATCTAAATCTGACATTTAGCTTTATCTGTAACGAAAAAAAACTCTAGAAGTCTTTCCACTAAGATGTAAAAGAATGTTCATTGTCCCCAGAACTCCACAATTTAAAATTAAAGGATGACAGATCTGACCAGTTCAGTGCACCTAACAATAGTATGAATGTTGACTTCTAGTTAAAATATGCGTTAGATTGTAAGCTTTTTAAGGGTAGCGACTATCTTTTGCCTCTTTTCATATCCTCAGGGTTTAGTACAGTGCCTGGCATATAGTAGGTGTTTAATAAATGTTTAATGATTGATAATGTGAAAGGTGAAATACAGCTCTCTCACAGAAACTCCAACAGATACCTGAAAACTGTCCCAGAAAAAATAAGGATGAAGAAACCTAAAAAGACTCGAAGTAACCTCTTCCATCTAGATCAGAATAGAACAAAAACAGCATCAGAAGAAAGTAGAAGTTAATAGAGGTAGATGTGAAATCAGAAAAGCCAATACAAATTCCAGTAGTCTGCCCAGGAGCCAATTGGCACAGGAAGAGGAAAGGAGTTATGGCAAGCCAGCTAGCATTAAGAACAGGAGTGTCCCAAGTAAGCATCAAATTCCAATAACCTTCATTTTCTGCAGAAGGCCTTTTCTAATATTCCCCTGTGCCTATCCTTTGAGATCACTTTTTACTAACACTGTATATATCTTGTATGTAAAAATTTCTGCACAATGTCTCTCCCATTAGAATGTAAGCTCCTTGAGGGTAGAGACTGTGTTCCTTCTTTATATTCCCAAAATTTTACTGCAGTGCCCAGCACATAATAAGCACTTAATAAATGCTTATTAACTCACCACTATTATTTGATATAGTTCTAAAAAAAAATAGGAAGGAAACTGGAGTAGAATAGGCATAAGATGAAGTAACTACCACTTTTTGAAGTAGTTAACAATGGTTTACTTAGAGAAAACTAAACATTCAGCTAAAATTAATTTAAACAATAACTCCACTAAAGTAGCAGAATATGAAATAAACCTACAAAAATTATAGGGCTTTCTGTATATTACCATCAAAACTCAGAAGGAAAAGAAAGAAAAACAAATTCTATCCAAAATAACTACAGTAGGTATAGATATATAAGCTGGGCAAGGTATCTTTCATCTGCTCCTAAGTACTTCTCCCTGCACAGGAAGTCTACCATTTCCACTGGCACATTCCTCACCTGAGAAAAACCTCAGATCTATCTCCTCCTGAGGTATCCCCTGAGAAAAGGTTACAAGGGGCAGGGCCAGGAGTCTTTCACCTGCCCCAGCACAAGGCAACTTCCACTTGCCACTGCCAGCCCAATCTCCCAGCAGAAATGTGGAGATTCTTCAGTGCAAAGAGCAACCTTCTCTTTGATTCCAGGTCTTACATCTCCTGCTGCACCTGTCCTTGGAGGGAAGAGGAATAGGAATGTTGGTGAAGAATGGGACTTTTTCTCCTGCTGCACAAATTTTACTTTCATCTCCTATTCCTGCCTAATCTCCAACCTTTGGAGGGATGAGGATTTATGAAGTAGAACCTCTCATCTGACCATATTCCTCTTATCACACACGGCACATACCTCCAGCATGATCTCCAACCTCCATTAGGTAGATGACTGGCAACTTCCACTCAATAATGAACGTTCTGGCACTTGGTCATAGAACTTCACATCCCACTGACTCTGACCTCCTGTAGATCATTATCCAAACCTCATTTACCAACCCCTACCACCTGATTCCTCATTCCTACCTCAAATTTTAAACCAAACAACAGTCAGCCCTTCCACTGTGCCCTCTGGAATGCCTGTTCCATAGAAAACAAACTTCCCTTAATCATAAATCTTTTCCTCTCTCACTTCTTCTATCTAACTGAAACCTGGCTCCCCTCTCATGACACAGCCTCACTGGCCACCCTTTCCAGTACTGGCTACACCTTCACTTACTCTCCTCAGCTCACTGGTTGAGAAAGAGGAGTTGTAGTAATGGCTCCCCACTGCCACTTCCAGGTTCTGTCCCTTCCTCTATCACTCAGAAACCTCACTTCTTTTAAGGTTCATGCTATTCTTATTTACCACGCAATCAAAACTCTGTTAGCTAGCCTAGATCCCTCCCTCTTCTTCATCTTTTAACTCTAATGTTTTTTGCCACTATCTCCTTTCACCCTTGTCACACATGATGAAATTGCCTTACTGTTTTCCATAGCTAACCCCAATCCTGTCTCCTCTATCTTCCTTATTTTTTCCCATTTTCAGTGTCTCCCTCTCTACTAGCTCATTCACTACTGCCTACACACATGCCTACATGTCCCCCAGCCTGAAAAATCCTCACTTAATCTTTCCATCCAAGATAACTATCATCTCTTTTGCCTTTTGTAGCTAAACGCCATAAAAAAGCCACCGGTAATACGTATGTGCCTTCACTTTTTCCCTTTTCACTCCTCTTAACCCCTAACAATCCAGCTTCAGGACCCTATCATTCCACTGAAACTCTCTCTAAAGTTACTAATGACCTCTTAGTTGCTAAATCTTATGACCTTTTCTCAATTTTAATTCTTTTTAACTCTCTGAAGCCTTTGACACTACTGATCACTCCCTCCTTGATACTCTCTTCTTTCCTGGTTTTTAGGACACCACTCCCTTCGCAATGTTCTCCTACTTATCTGACCATTCCTTCTATATCTCCTTTGCTGGATCCTCCTCCAGATCATTCCTTCTAACCTTAGGTGTCCTTAAAGGTTCTGTCGTGGGCCCTAACCTCTTCTCCCTCTACACTACTTCACTTGCTCATCTCAAGAGCTCCCATGGATTAAATTATTATCTCTATGCTGATGATTCTCAAATCTACCCAATTCTTCTGCTGGTCCCAACCATGAATGTGCCCCTAAGATTCTGTCTGACATTTTCTATATATGCAGGAATCCACCAACTAAGAGAGACAGAGGAATTATATGACTACAACTTCAAAACATCCTTTGCAGAAATAAAGAGAAACTAAAAGAAGTGGAGAGGTAACTAACTCCTTATGGTTGTTCCATACCAATAGAATAAAAATGATAACACTTATATTATTTTTTCACTGCCATATCAAGCTACCAAAAGATTATATAATAGAGCTAGAAAAAATAACAAGAAAATTTATGAGGAGAGGAAAAAGGTTCTCAAGAAAAATCTTGAAAAAAAAATATATAGAAAGGAATGGGACCTAGCAGTTCCAGATCTCAAACAATACTATAAAGCAGTAATCATCAAAACCATCTGGTACTGATTTTAAAAAAGAGAGAGAGAAAATCAGGGAAAAACATTAGGTACAGAAGATTCAGAAGCAACCAAACTCAGTAGAACAATGCATAATAAACCCAAGGACTACAATTATTCTCATATTCACTATTCAACAAAAACTGCTGGGAAAACTGGAAATCAGTCTGGCAGAAATTAGATTTAGACCAACATTTCACACTACATGCCACAAAAATCTCCAAATGGATACATGATTTAGGTATAAAAAGTCAATATTCTAAACAAATTAGAAGAAAAGGAAAGAAGATACCTTCCACAGCTACAGATAGGTGGAAAATTCTTGACCAAACAAGGAACAGGCAGGATTACAGAAGATAAAATTGATAATTTTGCATACATAAAATGACAAGGTTTTGTACAAACATAATTAATGAACGTGAAATTAGAAAGGAAAGAGCTAATTGAGGGAAAAATCTTTGAAGCAAATTTCTAAGATAAAGGTGTAACAGTAATGGTCACAGTATATGAACAAGCTCTCAAAAGAAGGCAAGTTATCAACAACCATACTGGAAAAAAAAAAATGTTCCACATCACTAACAAGAGTAAAACAACAATTTACCAGATTAGCAAATATGACAGAAAAGAAAATTGGCAATTGTTGAAAAAGGATGTGGGAGGATACGGACACAAATGTTCTGTTGGTAGAGTCAACCATTCTGAAAAGCAATTCTGATACCCAAAAACTATGTATACTCTTTCACCTAGTAAAAGCTTTATTAGGTATATAGCTCAAAGTGGTTAAATACAAAGGGAAAAGATCCATAGGAACAAAAATATTTATAGCAGTATTTTGTTATAGTAAAATATTAATGACAAAGTCAGTGCCCATCATAAATATGGGATATTATTGCTCTGAAAATGATGAAAGAAACAGATTTAGGGATACCTGGGAGGACTTCTATGAAGTGAGGCAGAATGAAGTGTGCAAAACCAGCAAAAAAATTTATATGACTACAACACTGTAAAAAAATATAACAGTGAAAGACTTGAGAACTCTGATCAATGCAATGAGCAACCAAGACTCCGAAAGACACTTTCCCACCTCCTGGTAGAAAGGTAATGCACAATGAGATATGCATTCTCAAATAGTTGATCTGTGTATTTGTTTTGCTTGACCATACTTACTGGTAACAACAGAAGGTTGAGTTTTTATGGGGTTCTGGGTTTTGTTCTGGTTTTGGTTTGTTTTTTTTTTGGCAGGGAGTTAAGACTTTATGCAAGAAGTGTAGTAATTGTGATACCTCGAAAAGAAAGAAAACAATGAAAAGAAAACCAGTGTATCATTTTTTTCCACTATAAGGAAGAAAGAAGAAAACAAGTATTAAATAAGGGAGATAGGTAAGCAAATCAGTAGTAAAAGACATGGCAAATTTGAAACAAACAAAAAAACAAGCTGCTCATGTTACAAAGATTCGCAATTTTATATACATTCATTTTCTCTTTTTAATGGCAGCTACATGGCAGAGTGAAGAGAGTACAGGAGTTGGAGTCCAGAAAACCTGGGTTCAAATGCCACCATAGACATTTACTAGCTGTGTGACCCTGAATAAGTCATTTAAAGTCTCTCTCAGCCACAATTCTCCCATCCATTGGGGATAAGAATAACACCTACTTCCCAGGGTTGTTGTTAAGAAGTATCAGATGTAAAGCACTTTGCAAGCATTAAGGCACTATTATTATCATGGAAATGTTAATATTCGTACCTAAGTTCATAATAAAAAGGAAAATTTTTTAAGGGGAAAGTAAAATCAAATTAGCAAAATAAATATGAACAAGGTGAAATTACAACAGGGAAGGAATAGAGGGTGGGTATCAGGACCTACTATATACAGTCAACAAACCTGAAAACCTAAAAGAAACATTTTTATCTACAAAAATATAATAAAAAATACAAATAATACAAAAAAATAATAAACAGAATGTCAAAAAGAGATTTTAAATAATCCAATTTTAGAAAAAGAAACTCAACTAGCCATAAAAGAATTACCAAAGAAAAAAAAATTTCTTGTGGTCCAGATAACGAATTCTAGCATACTTTTAAAGAACTTTAAATGTGTGAAAAACTACATAAATTATTCTCAAAAAATGGGGAATAAAACACAACCTCAAACTCCCTTTATGAGATAAATACAGACAAAACAAGTCATTTAAATTACATAAAATTGAAAGGCTTTTTTTTTTGCAAAAACAAAATTAGTTAAAATAGAAAGGAAATAATCAACTGCAGAAAAGGCTTGTTTCAAATAGTTCTGATAAAGGGTTAATATTCAAAATAAATGCACAACTAACAGAAATAAGTAAAACCAAAAGCACTCCCCAATAGATAAATGGTCAAAAAATATTAGAAACTTGTCAAAAGAAAACTACATAAGCTATTAAAAACCATATGACACTGTTTCAAATCATTAATAGTAACAGATATGAAAGTCAAAACAACTAGAACTTTGCATCATATCCAGCAAAATTAAAAAGATGATAAAAGACAGAAAGTCAATTTTGGAGAAGTTGTGGGAAGGCAGGCATACAAATGCACTACTGGAGAAGCTATGAATTGGTACAATTTGGAATTATGCGCAGCTCATGGCACATAAGATGCATCATGCATTTAATATGTATTATACAGTTAATAAATGCTTATTGCCTGACACATATCAAATATTCCAAACTAATGACAATAAAAATCCTTTAAAAATCTAAAGATGTGTTGGGGACTAATTTCAGGAAAAAGGGCAAGCAGAGACCTTGGAAATTTTTCATAAAACTCGGAGAGGAAAAACCAAGGTTGGGATGAGACAAGGCCTACAACTTGCAGGTGGAAGAATGTTCCTGAGAACCAAAACCTGACAGCATGAGATAAAAGCAAATAGGTATAAGAACAAAGACAACGTCTTTTTTCTGTCGAGTCACCTGAGAGGCAGGAAAAAAAATGTACTAGGTAGAAAAACTACAGATTCTTAATATGTATGACCTACTTTTGTGTCCCATGCCACTAGAACATATATTAATTTACTGTCATATTTTCAAATCTGTTTTAAATCCTTATCTACATAATGTCTCATTTAAGTCCATTTAATTCAATGCTAAGCCTCTATTTCACTACTGAATTTAAAACTATGTAACAGCAAATAGAGTAGAGCAAAAGGTTTGATTATTTCTGAAACTTAGTTTGATCTTTTTCCTTTAAAAAATGACCAGGAAAAAACTTGGCTTACAATTATTCTGTTCATGGAGAGTGAAAGTGTAAGACATATTAAGCACTAAGAATAACTAAGAATCCTAGGTTTTAGAACTCCAGGGGACTTTAAAACTTAATCCCAACCCCCACCACCAACACCCCTCAATTTAAAGCTAAGATCCAAAGAGGTTAAGGAGACTTGCCCAAAGTCAAAAAACAAGAGACAGAGTCAAGATTCAAACATGCGGGTCCTGATTTCAAACTGAACAATCTTTCTCCTAATAGGCAAGGGCTTATTTCAGTCCCATTAATGCTCCAGACCCAGCACCAATGAGTTAATAAAAATAAGAATGCTATTCTTTTTTCTAGTAAAAGGTTAATCTATTTAGATATGCCTTGACTTGGTAAATGTTGTTGTAATTTACACATACTGCTTGAGCTTTTTAATATGGGTCACCACATAGAACTATAAAGCTTAAAGGTGTTTTCCTTTTATGACAGAATTTTTTTTAATTAGGCTCATCATACAACATTTATTAAGTACCTATTCTGGGTCAGATGCTATGCTAAGCACTGGAGACACAAAGACAGAAAAAAAAAGTCCTACCCTCAAGAAGCTTACATTACCATTAAGAGGAAACAACAAACACACAAGTAAGCAAATACAAAGTAATTTCAGCACAGAGTACACGAAGGTACTAAAAAATAAGAAAAAGGGGTTTGTGGTTTGTTTGGGGTTGGGTTTTTTTGTTTGTTCGTTTGTTTTTTCTGGTAGGAATGTGTTGGCATGTCACCTGAGCCTTAAAAAAAAGATAGGGATTCTATGAGACAGAAGTAAAGAGATTTCATTCCAGGCCTCGGGGACAGCTTATGCAAAGTAATGGATGTAAAGAATAAAATATCAGGATCAGAGAACAAGGTAGCTGGAACACGGGAACACTGTGAAGTAGAGCAACGTTCAATAAGTCACGAAAAGGACACCAGAGCCAGACTGTGAAGGGTATTAAATGCCAGAGAAATGTGTATTCGATACTAGAAGCAATGGGAATCCATTGCAGGGGAGTGAAAAGGTTGGACCAGTGTTTTAGGAGTATCAGTTTGGCAGTTGTGAATCAAAAGAAGCAGAGAAGGGAGAGATCTGAGACTAGAAGGCCATTTAGGAAACTACTGCAATAACCAGCTGAGAAAGATGAGAATCTGAACTAAGGTGGTAACTCTGGGAGCAGAAAGGGGACTGAGATGTTGTAAAAGTAGAGCAGAAAAGACATGGCAACTGATTAGGGAAGAAAGCTGAAAGGAAACAGAATAAGAGATGACTGAAGGTGCAAATCTAGGAGACTAGAAGAATTGTGGTACCTTCAAAAGAAACAAAAGTCAGGAAGAAGAATAGGCTGAGGGGGGAAAAAAGATGATTTGTTTTGGACATGCTGAGTTTGAAATCCCTGTGGTACATATGGCATATACAAACGGAACAATAGAGAGTGATGTGGGATAAAGCTAGAAAGCTATAAGGGCTGGGATAGAACAGAAATCATTTGCACAGGGGCAGCAAGGTGGTACAGTGGATAAAGCTCCAGCCTCAAGAGTCTGGAAGACCTGTGTTCAAATTCGACCTCAGACACTTGACACTTACTAGCTCTGTGACCTTGGGCAAGTCACTTAATCTTGATTGCCTTGGTCCCCCTTACCCCCCAAAAAAGGAGAAATCATTTGCACAGAGATAAGTGAATCCATCAAAGGTGAAGAGATGATAATACATTATCATTATATAGTGCTTTGAGGTTTATAAAACACATTATACATACTATCTCATTTGATCTTTACAACAATCTTGTGAGGTAGGTGCTATTTTTATCTCCATTTTATAGATGAGAAAACTGAGTCTGAGAGTGTTCAATTTGACTTCCCAAAGCCACAGAGCTAGAGACAGACGAAGGAAAGAGAAAAAGATTCAAGTCAGAGCTTCCAGACCCACCCAGTCAGGCAGAAAGACATAGATGATCCAACAAAGAAAACTGAGAAATAAATGAAAAACAAAAGATGGCAAAGAAAGGGAACAAGCCGGGAGGAAGGAAAGGTAAGAGAAGAATACAAGGGTGAGGATTAACTCAGAGGTTTCCAACCCAGATGACTGGAAGGATGGTAATTGCATCCTTAACAAAAATAGGGATGTTAGAAAAAGGGTGGTTGAGGTGACGGGAGATAATAGATATTTTCTGCAGGTCTAGCTTCCATGAAGTTTTTCCTGATATCACCTAGCAAAAGGTTATTTCTTCCTCCTCAAATTTTCTTAAGGCACTGTATCTGAATCTCTCTTTTGCCCCATCACACCTTACTATATTTACTTGTGTACATATCACTCCTGTATGAAAGCAGCATGGTACAGTGAAAACATCACTTAATTTCTAATCAGGAGCTGGGTTTGAAACCTGGGTCTGACACTCCCTGTGATACTTTAACCTCTGGAACTATACCATGTCCAGCACATAGCTGGAATTCTTGAATTCGTTAGGAAATCACCTTTAAGATGATACCAAAGATTTAAGGATAGAATTATCACCTTTTTAGACCAAATACCCAACGGAGTTGTTCAGATCAACAACTTCAGGCAAAACAATAAAGCCAAATCCCAGAAACTTCATAAAAATAAAAGAAAAATGAACACTGAACTAGGAATAAGGAAACTTGGGTGTCAGTCCCAATCCTACCATGATCTTACTAATGACTAACTTAACCACTCACTCTGGGCTTCAGTTTTCCCATCACAGAATGTAAAGTTTGAGCTAGATGATCTCTGAGGCCCTTTCCAACTCTAAATCCTATGGTCTCAAAATACATTACTTGAAATATTGACTTTTAAATGACTATAGCCTGACGTTTTCTAAAGTATTTTCCTCAAACAATGTATTTAACTTAACTGCATGATACCCGCATACCAGATATACATATATATACACATATATATACACATATATATATACATATATAATACTGGATTCCAGTATTACAAGTGTAAATAATAAAAAAACAACTCAAACAATAAGATGACAAAGATGACAGAAGTAGTTCTGTCTCTTCAGTTTGGGGATAAACAACATTTAAAGGAATAAGGAGGTGTGGAAAAGGAAAACAGTCTGATATACGATTCAAGTTGTTTTAACTTGTGACTAATCTTCCTAACTATACTCAGGACAGCTGTCATCCTTCAAACACCAATAGCTGTTCCAGCAAAATATAACAGTAAAGATCTTCAGTATTTTTGTAATTCTACCAAAGAGACTGGGTAAATAAATCCTTTGTGGACTAAGAGAGACCAAGTGTGCCATAATGGGAGATTTTTGTTTTACCATGATTTGATGCAATTCATCTATGTGTCAAAATGTTAATAAGCAGGGAAGAAGGAAGGCAGGCCATTTACTGAGTGCTGCTATGTGCTAGGAACCAGTCTAAGCAATAGGGATACAAAAATAAACAAGCAGGATAGTCCCTGCCTTCAATGAACTTACATGCTAATGAGGAAATGTAATCGTCTCTGGCAAGATAAGGTAAAAAAGTTCGCCTAACAGACCTGGAGGACCCAGGTCAGAGTCCAAGGTTGCAATGGGATGAGCATATTGGCCAGATGACAGGAGGTACAGTAAAGAGTGATAGCAGGCAGCAGCATGGAAGCCTCATCTTCATTAAGGTAAGGTAAAAACTCACTCAGCAGCGGCCTAAACAGAATCTCTGTTGGTTTGTCCATTTCCAACCAATTAACCTCTGCTGGTTTGGCAGTATTTCTAAATGCCCTATCCTTGTCCACCTATGAATATGAACTAATCTCTTCGACTTTCTCAGACTAAGAAAATGGACTATGCATAAAGTTTAATCCAGATTAAGGTAACTGATAAAAACCCTAGAGAATCAGCAAAAAAACTAATTAAGAAAATTAATATTTCAGTAAAGTTACAGGCTTCAAAATACCCTCCCCCCCAACAAAAATTCTACATAGCTACATAACAAGAACCAGAGTCAACAGTAAGGAAAGTCCCCATTCAAAATAAGTACAAAATGCATGATATATCTACCAAAAGAACTCAATAACTTTATAGTTACACTTACAAAATGTTCCTTAAAGAAATAAAGAACTTAAACAGTGAGAGGAACAATGCTCAAGTCTGGGACAAGTCAATAAAATAAAAATAACAATACTTAATTTACAGATTTAGTCCTACCAAACTGTCAAAAGAATACTTTACAGAGCTAGATCTAAGATATCAAGGAAAGTAGAGAAAAAACGTTAGAAACTAATGGGAAATGGCACTTCTAGACCTTGATCTCTTTTAAAAAGTAGTAATTATCAAAATCACTTGGTACTACTTTAAAAAAAAAAGGAAAGTAGATCAGTGAAACAGATTAAACAAGCAGAAATAACTGAATCCTATAACCAAATATTTGATAAATCTGAAAATAAAAATTACCTAGGAAAGAACCACTGTAAAAACCACAAAGCAGTCTGAAAAAAATTAGGTTTAGAATACCACAATAAAATCAAAATGGATGTGACCAGATTATTAAAAATTACACTGTAAAAAATTCTACAAAAGAAGATTATATATACTGCTCACAGCTATTGGTAGGGGGTAAATTTTGAACCAAGTTAGACATGGGGCAATTACAAAAGATAAAATACTTAAGTTTGATTACATTAAATTAAAAAGCTTCTGCACAACTTTGTTGTGAAGCCAACTTTGTTGGCTGTGCAGCCAACAAAGGAAGCAGTCAAGTGGGGAAAAATATATTAAATATCTGATACATATTTGATATCTGGTTAAATATCTGATCTCCTAGATACATAGACAACAAGACAACCACATGAGATCAAAAGCTATTAATAAGTAGTAACCTATTAATTTGTAGATACATTACAATATTTATAATTTATTATGTCTACATACATTATTTACAATTTGTATATGTAAGCTTCATCTTTGAAACATTATATTTTTATCGATGCCCTGCTTTTATCACTACTCAGTGAGTCTTTTAGAAAGGTGAAAAAGGTAGTTTAGCAAAACTTAACCATGTCTGACAGTGTATGTGACATGTGTCACATCGATAGCCCCTCACTTTTACAATGAAGGAGGAAGGTGTTTTTTTTTTTTATTTTTTAAATTTCTCAATTAATGAAAAAAAAATTTTAACATTCTTTCTTAAAATTTTGAGTTCCAAATTCTCTCCTTCCTTTCCTCTCCCCCCTACCTTTGAGAAGGCAAGCAATTTGCTACAGATTATACATGTGCAGTCATGCAAAATGTATCTTCCCATGTTGCAAAAGAAAAAAAAGTAAAAAAGTATGCTTTGATCTGCATTCAGACTCCATCAGCTCTTTCTCGGAAGTGGATGGTATTTTTCCTAAGTCCTTCAGAATTGTCTTGGATCACTGTATTGCTGAGAATAGCTAAATCATCCATAGTTGATCATCATACAATATTGCTGTTACTATGTACAATGGTCTCCTGGTTCTGCTCACTGTACTTTGCATCAGTCCATATAAACTTTCCCATGTTTTTCCTCAAAGTATCCTGCTCTTCATTTCTTATAGCACAATAGTATTCTATCACAATCATATACAACAACTTGTTCAGTCATTCCCCAATTGATGGACATCCCTTCAATTTCCAATTCTTTACCGCCACAAAAATGCTGCTATAAATGTTTGTGTACACATAGGTCCTTTTCCTTTTTCTTTGATCTCTTTGGGATACAAACCTACTAGTGGTATTGCTGGGTCAAAGAATATGGTGCATTTTTTTTCAATGCTTGCCCAGGATCAAGCATGATCGTTATGATTATACAGTATTCAGTTTCATTTTGTCATTCTATTTACATTGTTGTAGTCATTATGTATAGTTTTCCTGGTTCTGTTTACTACATTCTGCACCAGTTCATATAAGTCCTCCATTAAAACAGAAACTCACTGCAAGCAGGGATTGTTTTCAATCTTTATACCTGTATCCCTAGCACTGAGCACAATGTCTGGTATACAGCAGGCACTTAATAAAGTTTTGCTGACTGATTGATATTTCTCTTAATTCTTTCCTATTTGCTATTTCTTACATCACAATGTTGTGTTATATTCACATACCACAATTTGCTTAATCATTCTCCAATTGACAGGCACTTTATTTCCAATTCTTTGCTAACACAAGAAGTATTGCTGCAAATATTGCTTTAAAAACAGCATCTTGGGCCAGCTAGGTGGCGCAGTGGATAGAGCACCGGCCCTGAAATCAGGAAGACCTGAGTTCAAATCCGGCCTCAGACCAACCACTTGACATTTACTAGCTGTGTGACCCTGGTCAAGTCACTTAACTCCAATTGCCTAAAAATTAAAAAAAAATACCCAACATCTTTATGTCTTTAACCTCCTTGGGACATTTTAGTCACTTTCTTAGCATCATTATACATTGGACTAATTCATCACTCCACCAGTGTATTATAGAAGAGGCTTCATTTTTTGAAAGGTATATTCTCAAATATTCAAATGGATCTGTCATCTTACCAATTCCAGAGTTCCTTCTACCAATGAAGACTGCAACCTACTGCAATGCCTAGGCAAATGTCATCCATATGCTCCCAAAAGTTCACCAAAGAAGGTCCACCCAACATGCTGGAAGTCTGTCTCCCTTCCCTTTCTTCTGACGTGATAAAGGCATACCAATGGAGCATTTCACCCACCCACCATGCCCTAATCTAGCCACACGACCTGCCCATCTTCTCTTTCTACTATATAATGATGACATCCTTTACTCCTGTTCTTCTTCAAAGTTCCTTCTTAGTTATAAGATGCAACCTGCTCAAAACCACCAGGTATCTTTCTTCCACTGTCCTCTGTATAATGCTCATCTTTAGTTTTTTGGAACCACTGGTCTTCCAAGTTACCATACAGCAATATCAGCAAAATATCTATATTGAAAAGAGAGGCCTTTGAAGCTTTGAAAAATTGGCATCAAAGTGCGTTGCAATCCAGCCTCTTCTCTCTCTTGTCTTCACCTCCGAGTCCAAACCACTAGTCATCTATACCGTCTATCCAAATTATCAATACCGTTGGACAATAGCTGGGGCTCATAACCTGGGATTAATGAACTTGATTTTACTGTTCTTGCAACACTGGTTTCCTCTGTAATCTAATCAATGTATTTGATTTTATGGACTTAAAAACATTATTACAAGAAAGGATCTATAGGTGTGACCAGACTGCCAAAAGAACCCATAACACAAAAAAGATTAAGAATTTTTTTCGTAGGATTATCCATTCAGATACAAACTTAAGTAGTACATGTCCTTCTAGTTGATCTTTCTTCTGTAGATGGTCAAGCCAAATTCCTATTTACAAACCTCTTCCAAAAAGAATCAGTAATGTCTTGGGACCTGATACAATCAATACAGTATCATTTGCGACAGGAGCTCCTGGAAGACCTCACCATCCACAAGGAATCCCTCCTTAATTGAGACTCTGTGTTAGATCTTCTCCATCACAAACTCAAATATTTTTGATGAACATAGAGGATGTTTAGTATCAGAGAGTCATGGAAATGGATTATTTCTGTTGTTACATCTTCCAAAGAATTGATTTGGGTGTTAATTTTGCAGCTACCATAGAAAATTGATGATGTGATCATGTTATTTAGCAAAGCTAATTGAAGCTGATACTTGTGAAGTCACTGGAAAGTGAAAAATCTTTAATGTGAAAAGATAATCTTGAGTATAAGGAAGATATATCAATGACTATTAGAAAGTAAACAACCATGACCCTCCCCCCAAACTGGCAATTTAGACATTTTAACTAAACAGGTTTATTCTAGAATTTTTTAATTACTTTAAGAAAAACAAAATTAGATGCATTAATTTATCTTAACCAATTTATTTTTAAAAATTCCTTTTTGGTGGATTTTAGAGGCTAGTTCAGCTGCATCAACATGAAAATTTTAAAATATTATGTAGTTAATCTACTCCTAACCGAGAAAAGAAACATTACATTTTCCTGCTTTTTTTCAATTCTCCAACAACTTCCTAAGAATGAATTGGTGAAAGATGCTGCTATTAAAAATTCAATTACCACTTCAATTATTCTGCTATATCAAAGTACTGGGCTACCCTAACTAATAAGTTAACTGGTTTCAAGAAAGTACAAGTTGAAAATATGAAGTTAAAGCTGTTATAAGAAGCACTTAGCTCCATGAAAATAGTATATTACCTTACAAAGAATTTTCTAATAGGGTTTAGTTATTATCTATTAATGAAGTTACTGGGAAGTGGAATATGCCTGAACTTTGGTGATTTCAAACATTTCATTAGTGTAGCTTACTTTAAAATCTTGTCAGCAAAAATCTGGTTGTTTCCTATGTCTTTTAGTTGCTATTATAAAGTATTACCACCGTTACCACCAACTTCTCCTCTACAATTAACAGATTCTTCCAAGCCCTAAACACTGAAAATAATGTCAAGAAAATAACCTAGAAATGACAAGCAATCCTCTATCACAAAAATTATGTTTAAGATACTACATGAACTACCCAAAGTCTATGTAATTAAAAGTTATAATCTCGGTTCCATAATGGTATCATCAGGAATACAATTTAAATTTTAATTAAAGGAGTGTTTTTAAGGATTTTTTAAAATAAATTTTAACACTTTTAAAAATCATTTTTGGCCTAATTAAAGTAAATGTCTCTTAAAACTTTGCTCTTTTTTGTTCCATGGACCCCTATGGCAGTCAGGTGATGCCTACGGACCTCTTCTCAGAATACTTGTTAGGTCCATTCAAAATTGAAAGAAATGCAAAATCTCAATTTGGAGGTTGGTGAAGACAAAGACAAAATGTTTTCCCGCTCAAGCTCATGGATGCCCTGAAATCTATCCACTCAGCCTAGTGGGAGTCTGTGGATCCCCAGTTAAGAATTCATGCCTTTAGAGATAATTTTGTCCAACCACCTCAGCTTGCAGATGAATGAAGTGAAGCCTGGAAGAACTACGTAACTACCTGTATGATTTGGTAGTAAGTAGCAGAGCTATGTTTTAAACTAAAGTCATCTGAGCCAAATCCAGTATTCCTTTCTGTTGAACCATAAATTAATGCTATACATATATATACGTACTATGATAATACAGAAACATATTTTCCAATATACCAGAGCTATACACAAAACAGAGTTTCTGCTCATGGAGCTCTTGCTCTTTCTGCCATTCCTGCTCCACCTAATTTCTATCTAGCCTTCATGTTCAAACACTACCCCTCCAATGAAGCCTTCCAAGACAGAAATACTCTCTCCCTCCTCTGAACACCCAAAACACTTTTTTCTCCCTTTCTTAATACACTTTTAAATGTTACAGTTTATTATAGTTTAAATAACTATATAATCTCCCTTCCCACCCCAGATTACTAAAGAGCAAGTCTGTAATTGTTGTTCAGTCATGTCTGACTCTGTGACACCCCCTTTCAGAGTTTTCTTGGCAAAGATAATAGAGAAGTGGTTTGCCATTTCCCTCTCCAGCTCATTTTACAGATGAGGAAACTGAGGCAAACAGGGCTAAATGCCCAGGATCATATAGCTAGTAAATATCTGAGGTCAGGATTTGAACTCCCAGGTCTTCCTGACTCCAGGCCCCTCACTGCCCTAGGCTGGAGAGCAAGTACTGTGTAAGTATGAATAAATTAATAATGTCTTATTCATCATCATGTAACATCTACTACAATGCCTTATCAAAAGTTAGGCACACATACACAAATATAAATCAACAAATAATTGTTCTAGGACTTAGAGATGGAAGGAACCTTAGAGAAAAGATAGTTCAACTCCATGTCATTTTTTACACATAAGTAAACTGAGGCCCACAGAGAAATGACCTGTTTCAAATCACCCAAATCCATTGGCTCCAAATCCAGAACACTTACCCTTAATTTATATGCTTCTAAATGTGTATTCTGTTCAGAACTACTACTAGTGATGAATTACAATTTCAGTTTTTCTCTTCCTGTATGTATAATCCTGGCCACTTTCAGGATCAATCAATGTTCAATTCAATGGGCATTTGGGGAGGGGGTTGAAATCCGACCTATAATTGCACTGGTATAGGGAACTCCTTGGGAGGAAAATCTCAGTACCAGTACAGATCAATACCTGCTCTGCAACTTAAGAGTTTCACAAGGTTGCAGCACAGAGATTAAATGACTTTGCCCCAGGGTCACACACACCTCTATCTACTATGTCTTGCTACTTCTCTCAATAAACATTTAATAAGCATCTACTATATACAAGACACTATAGCAGAAACTCTTTTGGTGCTAGCCAAGAACTGGAAACTAAGTGGGTGCCCATCAGGTGGAAATGGCTGAAAAAATGATGATATATGAATGCAAATGACTACTATGTCAGTCTAACAATTACATAGGATAATCTCTGTAAAACACTTAACACAGTGCCTGACACATAATAGGTACTTAAAAGTATTTCCTTCTAGGGAAGGCTAGGTGGTGCTGTGGATAGAGCACTGGCCCTGAAGTCAGGAGGACCTGAGTTCAAATCCAGCCTCAGACCAAACACTTGACATTTACTAGCTCTGAGGCCCTGGGCAAGTCACTTAATCCCAAATGCCTTAAAAAAAAAAAAAAATTTCCTTCCTCCCTAAGAAAAGATGAAGAGGACAGTTACAAAGAAATATGGGAAAATGTGTATGAACTAATGCAAAGTAAAGTGAGCAGATCCAGGAGAACACTTTCTACTCTTAGAACAATACTGTTAAAACAAATAATTTTGAAAGACTTAAGAACTCTGATCAATACAATAACAAACCATGATTCCAGAGGACCAATGAAGAAGACTGCTGCCCACCTCCTGACAGAGGCAGCTAGGTGGTACAGTGGCTAGAGCACTGCCCTGAAAGTCAAGAAAGCATGAATTCAAATCCAACCTCAGGCACTTACTAGCTCTGTGACCCCCTATAAGTCACTTTAACCTCTGCCTGTTTCAGTTTCTACATCTGTAGAAAGGGAAAAATAATTGCACTTACCTCCCAGGATTGTTGTGAAGATCAAATGATGTCATCGTAAAGCATTTAACACACTGCCTGGCACAAGTTAAGTGCTATATAAATATTAATTACTATACACTAAATATTCAGAATGAAAGACACATTTTTAGACATGGTCAATGTCCAAGAGTTTTGTTTTTCTCCCCCACCACTCCCAGAAGAGAGATTGAATAATTGAAAAAAATTTTAATTTAATACCAATAAAGAAGACTACTGCCCACTTCCTGACAGAAACAACCAGGTGGCACAGTGGACATAGTGCTGAGCCTGGAGTCAGAAGGATTCACCTTCCTGAGTTCATATCTGGCCTCAGATACTTACTAGCTGGGTGACCCTAGGCAGGTCCCTTAACCATGTTTGCCTCAGTTTCCTCATCTGGAAAATGAGCTGGAGAAGAAAAAATGGCAAACCACTCCAGTATCTTTACTTAGAAAACCCCAAATGGGGTCATGAAGAGTAGGACATGACTGAAATGACTGGACAACAAAGAGATAGGTAGTTGGTCTCCCCTCAATGGTCTGCCTAAAAAAGTAGTAGGTCTTCAAGCAAAGACTGAAGACTTGTCTAGCATGTTGTAGAGGAAATTTTTACTGCTTTCCAACTCCAGTAACTTTTGATTGTGAACATAAATTATTGGTGTCTAATGGGAAAAATAAGAAAAGTATACAAATGGCTATAATAAAAGGCAGAATGTACATAAGAAGTACACAAAGTGCTATGGAAATTCATTTGGGAGGTGCTTCTTGATTTTCAATAAATGAGAAAACATAATCAAATTTCACTGAAAAATAAATCAAAGTCAACTTACTCTTAAGTTCACATCACCTTTCAAAATAGCCACAAAACTTTTACTACAAACCCAAAACTTTATGTAATTTATGTAAATTCCCTAAGTCTTCCCATTTTGAATGACTCTTTACTAAAAAGCTATTCAATAGTTGAATAATTACATAATTTTTACACATTCTAACATTAAAAATTGTCCAATCTCTACTATGTGACCCATGTGGTAAAACTTTTCCATTTCAGACTCAGTATAACCAAAATGTATCTTCTCCACTTAAATCTGATCTTTCTCTTATTATTTTGGTTAATGGCACCAATCACATAACCTCTCTGAACCTAGTTTCCCCAAAATCTCCTTCCCTCTGAGGAATAAGGGGGTTAAAAAAAAGGAAAGGGGGGGAGGGTAATTGAGCTAGAACACTGGATTATAGATTTCTAGCTGGAGGGGACCTTGGAAGCCACTGTGACAAACTCATTTTACATAAAATAATCTCTAAAATCACTTTTAGCTCTAAATTTGCATTACCTTCCCAGGTACCCAGCCTCAAAACTTCAGATTCATCTTTGATTCCCCCTTTTCTCTCACTCCCAACTGGCCCATGTCCAATTACTTCTCTGTTAAGCCCTAGCCACCCTACCTCTTCATTCTGTATGTAGATGTCCTTTTTCCATTTCCACTCCAACCACTGAATTCAGACCCTCATTACCTAATGCTTGAACTACTTTAACAGCTTCCTTTATAAAACTGGTTTCTCTACTTCCGGATTATCCCAGCCCAGCCCACCCCCATCCTCTGCCCTTTAAACTATGCCATAGACTATATAACCTTCCTCTGAGGGTTACAAAACTATTACTTCCCTGATATGACCATTGAGAGCTAACTACTGCCTACCAAATAGCAATAACCATTCTCCAATTAATAAATGATCAAAGACTATGAACAAGAAGTTTTCAAAAGATGAAATCTAAGACATCAATGACCATGTGAAAAATTCTCCAAATCACTAATAATTAGAAAAATGGAAATTAAAGCAGCTCTGAGGTTGCTCTCATATACCATTCTCATACATCAGACTGGCAAAGTTGACAAAAAAAGGGGAGGGATTTTTGGTAAAACAAGCACATTGATATACTACCTAATGGAGATATGAATTGGTCCAACATTCCTTAAAGCAATATGTGTTCAGGGAGGACTAGTACCTCTGGTGGGAGGGCTTGCTAAACCCTTTTCAGGGCTGCTCATCCACCTTTGGTGTCCACCTGTAATCCAACTCTCACCTGTGGCTCCAAGAAGCTGCAGTGGTCACACCCCAGTAAAACCCTCTAAACAGATGGGCTAAACCAGGTTCAGGGTAACCAACAGGCCTCAAAACCACTGGTGAGTTAGGGGAATGTCTCCCCAAAAATGTGAAGACCCTCCCGCCCCACTCACCCCCAAAGAATGGGTGGATGAGAACAATCTGTCCTAATGGCCATAAAGGCAGCTGAAGCTGGCATTGTGGAGTGCTTAAAGCTTGATCAGACATTTAAGACAACAAGGTCATTCACTGCGTCCTGGGCCATCACCACTCATCTCGACTTTTATCTCACTACTAACCTTCGATGACTCTGGAAGAAAGAGTGAGGTGGACTACTTTGCGCAACTCTGCCTCACTTAAATCCAATTCTGAGAAAGTCAAGATATCACCCAGTTATACCACTGGTCCTCTTCAAAAACAAAGGATGGAACAACAACAAAGCAATTTGGAACTACGCCCCAAAGTCACCAATCTGCACTTATCCTTTGACCTAGCCATCTCACTGATTCTACCTATACTCAAAAAAGATCAAAGAAAAAAGGAAAGAACCTATTTGTACAAAAACATTTATAGTCGATCTTTCTGCAGTGAGAAAAAAAACTAGAAATTAAGAGGGGGTACCCACCAACTAGGGAACAGGCTGAACAAATTATGTCATATAAATGTAATGAAACAGTACTGTACAGTAAGAATACTATTTATAGCTAGTATTTATGTAGTGCTTAAGGTTTGCAAAGTGCTTTAGTTATCTCATTTAATCCAAACAACAACCCCCATTTCACATATAAGGAAACTTGAGGCTGAGAAGGGTTAAGAAATCTGCCCAGGGTCACAAAGCAAATAAATGTCTGAATCAGGATATGAACTCAGATCTTCCTGCCTCCAATTGGGTCCAAAGAGATGGTTTCAGAGAAATATGAAAAGATTTGTACGAACTGATGCAGAATAAACTGAGCAGAGCCAGGAGAATAATTTGTACCAGAGGTTTCCCAACTTATTTGGCCTACACCCCCTTTTAAAAAAAAAAATTACTCAGTGCCCCCATGAAAATCTACTTCCTTTAACTTTTTAACAGTTTTTTCTTAATTTGCATCATTTGAAAAATGTATAAAATATTTTTTAAATGATGCATCTTAAATAATTTACTATAAATTTTGGGGGGGTTTTCTTGCACTGAAATTCTGATGATGCAATATTGCATCATATAACCATACAATATCATACTGTAAACAAGTCATTACATGTACATATTCCTGCCAATGCATGCTGGACTTCCCAAAGATGCACAACACACCCACTTGTTAAGACCTGATCACTGATCGGTTATAACCTGCACTTTGTGTCTTTATTCAGAAAATAATGTAATCACTACAACTGTAACTGCTACACAACAGATGAAACATGTACAAATGTTTTTTCAAAATTTTCTTATCTTTTCTTCTTTCTTTATGCTTCCACCACCCCCTTATTTTTATTCAATGCCCCCCAATTATACCTGAAGCTACTAACCAGGCCCCCTCTATCGTTCCAGTGCCCCCCAGAAGGCAGTCTCACCCTACTTTGGGAACCTATGATTTATATCATAACAATACCACAAAGACAAACAGCTTTGACAGACTTAAAAACCCTGATCAATGAAATAACAAATCATAATTTCAAATAATGAAACATGCTATCCACCTCCTGACAGAGAAGTAATGGACACAAGATGCAGAATGAGAAATATTTTTGGACATGGCCAAAGTAGGAATTAGTTTTGCTCCACTACGCATATTTGTTACAACCATTGTTTTTCTTCCCCTTTTTTTTTTAACCAATGGTTGCATGTAGGAGCGAGAAAAAATAAGTGTTTTGTTTGAAAATTTTTAAAATAAAAAATAATTTTAAAAAATAAAGATGGAACTCTTTAGTCTTGCATTTAGACTCTCCACAACTTATTTTCTAGCCATATGTCTGGTGTACTTTCCTATACTTTACTGAATTCAAACTGGTCTTTTCACTATGCTTTCCTACCTTCTTGTCTTTGTTTAGTTATTCCCAATTCCTGGATTTCCCTCTCCTTCAGTTTTTCCTTCTCAGTCTCCTTTGCTGGATCATCAGCCCTATCACATCCCCTAACTGTGAGTGTACCCCAAGGTTCTATCTTGCCCTGGCCCTACACCCTCTTCTCTCTCTACATTCTCTCTTGGTATATCATCAACTAATCTCTGCTAAATGAGACTGGAGAGGAGGACAAGGAGATAAATACTGAAACTGAAATTAAAGGCACAGTTTTTAGTGTTCATTCTACAGAATTCTCTGAAAACACGCCGTGGATTTGTACCACAAATTTAATTATCATCTTTATGTAGATGACTTACCAGATCTATACATCCAGTCCTATTCTTTCCCCTGGGGTCTAGCACAGCAGCATTAATAGGATATTTCAAAACAGATGTCCTGCAGGTATCTCAAACTCAATACATCCAAATCAGAACTCATTATCTTCTTCCCTCCCATGAAACCCACCCATTAATGAAATTTCCTATTTCTGCTAAGGGTACCATCATTCTTCCAGTTACTCAGATTAACAACCTGGACTGCTCAAGTACTCATCCCATTTAACCAATCAGTTACCAAATCTTGATTGTTCTTAAATCTCCCATATATGTCCCCTTTTCTTTACTTTACTTACACAGCCTCCACCCTAGCTCAGACCTTCATCACTTCTCACCTAGATTATCACAATAGCCTCCTGTTTGGTCTCCTTGCCTTGATTCTCTTCTAAAGCACTTATGTTTACTCTACAGTAACGTGCACTTTCTTTCCACTCCTTCTCCTCTTCTTGCACCTGCCTCTTTGCTTAGTGCTCCACAGCCTCCAACCCCCAACAACAACAAAAAAAACTTAAAAAGGAAAAACTTCAAATGAAAGCAGAAGGGAGAGACCTTCACTGCTGCTGCTGCCTCAGGATGGGGGGGGGGGGGGCTCAAGACCTCCTGAACCCAGAGAAGAGACCTTTGTCTCTCTTGCCCACTGTGTCCCTGTATCTTGTCTTCCTTCTCTCTTCACTCAGGTACTGCATGTCTGTCCCCAAGAGCCCCCACATGTCACCAGTCCTTAGTCCTCTCTTGTCTGTACCCATGTCTGGCTCTCATTTGTCTGCCTCCCCCAACTTCCTCTGGTCTCTGGCCTTGCCAGCCCCCTGCCCCCTCCCTCTACAGGCAGGAAGCCCCTTTCCTTCCTGACTCCCTCCCCCACCGCATAAGTAAATTGGCATTATGTAAAAATATGTAAAAATCACTTTATGTAGGTCTGAAGACCAGTCCACTTACATAAAGCAAGAATAGTCAGTGACCAGTCCACTTTATGTAAAGTAAGAACTGATTGTATTCTCCTTCTCCCTCCCTTTTCTAATCTCATTTAACAGAATTTGTTAATTAGGCCAATCGACTTGACCTCGGTAATCACAGAGACTGGGAGCAGTTAATTTATGGAACGCTTTGTCCTAGGAAGACATTCACTAATCCACATATATGACTCAAAAAGTTGTTTTCAACTTGTGATTTTTCTGGATATATCTGAAAAAGCTCAAAGATTCCCTGTGTTAATCCTAAACTGAACTGTTCATGCCCCATCAGAAATATCTATAAAGTCACAATTAGAAAGATAGCAAATATAGCTCTTTGCCAAACAAATTATTCTTTTTCCTAATTGCTGAATATTAGAGAATACACAGCAATGAAGTACCAATGGGACTCAAGTAAAAAAAAAAAAGTGGTTAAAATTATATAACTGTACATACAATAAATCTGCAATGTAAAAGGGCAAACAAAAAAGTCCTTGAAAAACAAATCATTTTAATAATAGTTATAATAATGACAATTAGGCTTTTCACCTCAAACTTCCACCCAATATTGTCACTGAATACAAAATAAGTTTCAACAAAATAAAAGCCTTATGGAGAATCTCATTTTTTAACCTGAAATTTAAAGAAATTATCACTTTTCTTCTAATAATAGAACTGAACTCTCTGGGAAATAAACCATAATGTCAAACCTAAAAAGATAGCAAAATATACATTTAACCCTTCCTAGTGTCAGTAGCCTAACAGGTTGTTGCTTAATCTTTTAGCATTTCTTTAGGTCCACAAAGAGCTACCAACTTGGGGAAAATATAGTTTTAGGAAAACACACCTCAAGAACAAAGTTAACATTTCACATCTTACTTTCCTCTCCTACCTTCCAGTTACTAGGCCAAAATTATTTTTAAAGTATCATCTCTTTCACCATACCCTAATGCCCCACCCTAATCTAGGGTGTCAAAAAAAAATCACCTAGAGCTGTCAATGATAATAGAGCTAAAAAAACAAGAGCTTTAAGAAGTTAATCAAAGATAAATTCTGCAACAGGCAGTACTCTCCACTTCCAGCAGGTAAAAGGCCTTGAAACAACCCAAACAAATCTCCTTAAACACCATTCAAATGATCCTCCTCAGGCTAGGCATGTAAACACAAGAGTCAGGAGGAAGCGTGAGAAAGGGTGTGATTTTTAAAGAGACATTGTAAAGGTAAAGTGCCAGATTTTAACCTACTACCTTTAAAATGAGCAAATACAGCACATGGATCCAAAGGACTCACAAATATATTTTAAACACGAGTGCACGCTCTTCCCAGTACTTGGGATTGGTTAATGGGGGGAGGGGAAAATGGAAGGGTAGATTCTCTTCCCAGGGAGGGCTTTAGACGAGAAGGGACTTCTGGTAAGGGGCAGAGGAGCCAAGAGCAGGCCAAAGAGAAAGCCAAAGTCCCCGAGAGGAAATGCCGAATCTTGGCCGGGTGGGGGGAGGGGGAATGATCATCCGCTGAAGATGCTGAGCACTTGGGCCCGTTCGCTGGGATTCGCCTCGGTGGGATGCCAAGAGTGTGGAGGCCCCGATCCAGGAAGAGCGTGCCTAGTGGCACAGAGGGGGGGGGGGGGGGGGGGGGGGCGGTCTCCTAGCCCTCCTTTCCTCCTCCAGGTCACCCAATTCTGTAGGTAGACTGAGGAGAGAGGAGCCTGGAGCAGCAGCGCCAGGAAAGGGAAGCGTGGGAGAGCGGGATGAGTAGTCAGGCTCCAGGAGAAGGGGCAGCGATGGCGGGGATCCTTGCTCCCTCTAATGGGGGAAAAGGGGCGGACACAGGCGGGGGTCTCCCTAAGGGAGAAGGGGCTGCGATTTGGGGGGGGGTTGCCCGAAAGGGGGAGAAGGGGTAGAGGTAGGGAGGGGGCATAAAATGGAGAGATGAGACAAGTAGAGGCAGGGGTCTCCCTAAGAGGGGAAAGATGGGGCAGCAATGGGGGTGTCACCCTAAATGGGAAGATGCAGCGATGGGCGGACTGCCCTAAATGGGAAGGGGCAGCGATGGGAGGGGTGGAGTTCTCTAAAGGGGAAGAAGAGGCAGGCAAAGGCAGGGGTCGCCCTAAAGGGGGTGAAGGGGCGAGGGTCCCCCAAGGGGGCCGAGCAGCGACGGCGGGGGGCCGCGACCAGGGCCGGGACGCGCCCCCACCCCCACGTCGGGCCGGCCGGGCACAGTCACAGTCGCACGCGCACACGCGCACACACTCGCTCACACTCACCATGTAGAGGGTGAAGGGCAGGCCGAGCAGGAACAGCCACAGGTAGAGGTGCAGCGCGTTCACGAAGGTGCCTTGGTGCGGGTCGTAGTACCAGCCGCCGCTGAGCGCGGCCCACACCCCCTGCCGGAGGATCTGCAGCGTCTGGGACCCCATCCCCGCCCGCCCGCGCCCGCGCCCGCCGCGGCCCCCGTCTATCCCCCTTCGGAGCGCGGGGAGATGGGACCGGCGCCGCCGCGGCTGAGGCTGCTACTAGTGCCGGAGGAGGAGGAAGAGGAGGAGGAGGAGCCCGGCCTGCGGAGGGCCGCCGCCGCCGCCGCCGCCATCTTGTCCCCTAGCACCCCGAGCGGGGCCCCCGCCGCCACCGGCCGGCCGCCAGCGCCCCCGGGCCCCGCCCCTTCCCCGGCCCGGGCCCCGCCGCCAGGACCGCGACCCAAGCCCCCGCCAGTCGCCCTCCGGCTCGCTCGCTCTCTAACGGGGTGAGAGGAAGGCCCAACCCGACAGAGCCGCACCCCCTCCGGCTCCGCCCCCTCCTCCTGCCAGCCCCCTCCTCCCTCCAGCCCCCTCCCCTCCGCGCAGGCGCTCTCTGCCGCCCTCTCTCGCCCTCGCGGAGAAGTGCTGGGCGAGGGGAGCGGGACCGGCTGGGGCTCTTCCCAGCCCTTCGGGCGTGGGGTTAAGGAGCTTTAAAAGTCACATTTAAAGTGCCAGCTCCGGGGCCTTCCTTCTAGCATCCAAAAAAATAGGTTCCTACTGATTCAGAGAAGAAGGCAGCTGGTCTTCCCCTTATCGTCCCCCTCTACACACACTCACACACACACACGTGTGTGTACCTTGTCTCCACAAAAAATTAAATTAGCAATGGTGATAGACTCTGAGGTCCGTTGGAGGCCTGGAGGAAATGAGGGTGCTTACCATAGGATTGCCCACCCTTCCCTGCACACGGTCTGAGAGCTAAAGGATGATTTACTGCAAAAGTAGGGTAGTAGGTGGACTAGAGCCCCTCGGATGTGAGAAAGAGAGCCAGATTTTTAGAGATATTTGTGACTTAGCTCATGCCAAGGCTAGATAAAGGCCAAAATTATTGCATGAAGTAGGCAAGGAGAGCGGGGGAAAGGTTTAGGACTTGTTCAGTCTCTGGAAGATAAAATAACTTGACAACAGTGCTGGGACAAACAAATGACGGATGTAACAGAATGCTGGATTGAGAGTGAAGGAACTAGGGTTTGAATCTCAGCTCTGCTGTGTATACCTTGGGCTCATCATTCACCTCTTTGGGCCTGAGTCTCCTTTCTGTAAAATAAGGAAATGGAAGTAGATGATCTCTAAGGTCCTTTCTAGCCCTAAATACTAAAAAGGTCTCATTTATCATCAGTAGCTTAAAAAAAAAATTATTTCCATCAAAGTCCTAGGCACTGCCAAATGGTCAACATCAGGAATAGATATGGTTTAACCAGTGGAAATAACATTTTAAAAGATGGATTGCTATTTGCCTGGTAGCTGCACTCTTAAGAACATGGTATTTCTTGAGAACAGAGACTGCTTGGTTTTCTGTTTGCAATCTCAGCCTAAGCACAATACTTTACACCTAATAAGGATTTAATAAATGCTTTTTCATTCATTCCTTCATTTATTCATTCATACTCTGTGCTTAGAGGAACATAGTATATTCCTAAATTCTATTCCAAAATTTCAATGTTTATTCACTTTTAACCTAATCCCAAATTGCATTGATACATTGTGCCTCTGTTTCTCTGGCCCTTAAAACAGGAGTCATATTTAGTTCTGCATAATGTTCACAAGGTATCTGATCTCAGTTGAGACAAATAAAACAAAGTAAATTAAACATGAAGTTTGTAACCCCAGCTGATGAGGCAAACTAAAGCACAATTAAGAATACTCAATATTCTGAATGGAATCTTCTCCAAATGATGAAAAGAAGAGCTGAAATGTTCTGAGGCCATCAGGCCATCTTATTATCAGTCTGGTGAGCATCAAATGCAGCAGAAATCAGAAGCTGAGATTGACTGGAAAAAAAAAACAAACCTAGCTACCTGGATTGTACACTGGAAGATTATGTTTACGAAAATATAAAAAATTAAAGTACAAGATATTTTTTAAAACAAATAAAGAAACCTTCATAATGCACAACATGAACACCACCTACCCCATTTCTGAAAATCTCCAGGACAATTGTTTCTCCTATAGCTTCAACAATCAGAAGCAGTATCTTGTTTTCTTATGACCTTAAGGTCATTTTGTTACAATAAGATCTCCTGAAGGTAGTAATAAGTTATTAGGGGTTGGGGTTGGGGACTGTCATTTGTCTTAAGCCTAGGTTTACCTATCTGTAAAATGGAAATAATAGCATCTACCTCCCAGGGTTGTTTTGAGAATCAATTGAGACAATATATATAAAGCACTTTGAAAATCTGAAAGCACTATATAGACTAGTAGAGGTAATAGTAGGAGGCACCTACATTCATGGCTAGAGCATTGAACTTGGAATAAGGAGTCAAATCCAGTTCAAATCCTGCCTCAGATATTTACTAGCAGTGTGACCATGGGCAAGTCACTTAACCTCTCTGTGACTTCGTTTCCTCATTGGTAAAATAGGAATAATAATAGTACCTACCTCTCAGGGTTATTGTGAGTATAAAATGAAAAAATATTTATAAAGTACTTTGCAAACCTCAAAGCTATCAATAGTAGTATGACGATTTTTAAAACATTCTGTTGACCCAATTATAAAAACTAAAAAATTATATTAAATCTTAAGGTCAAAGGATGAGTTTCCATCTTCAACATAAAAACAAGGAATTGTAAACACGTCATTCATATGTTACAGGATCACAAATGGAAAGCTAGTCAGCATTTCAGAGATCATATAGTTTAATCTCCATCGTTTTACAGATGAGGGAACTAAGCCCCAGAAGGATAAGTGCCTTGCCAGATGTCAGACAGATAGGTAGGAAGTGACAGGGCCAAGATTCCATCTGCGGGCCTCTGACTCCAAATCTAGGGCTGATTCCATTGAACCGTGATGTACCAAAGGAGGGAGGAAATTCATTTGTCTCAGGATGTTGAGAATGAGCTCATTGCAATAAAATGCTAATATTTATGGACACCTTTAATATCACCTAGGTTCCTACCAAAAAGGCACCGGAGCAACTAGAAATTTACCCCTGGACAGGATGAAGGCATTTGATAAAGATGTTAACTAATCAATACAGAGAGTTAGCAATTGAAGGAATTCAATGACGAGGGTGTCGTTTGACTCTAACAAAGGAAGCTTGAGAAAGAATAATTTAAACTTCTTTTATTCGTAGCTTTTAAAGTGCTTCGTGGACTCAGACACAACTGAATTCCTATATGTAAAAACAGTAAAGCTTAAGGCACTGAGATGTTAAGTGGTTGGTCCAAAGTAAGACAGAGAAGTATGTGAGATAAGTGGTAATAAAAAAACGAGGCTCTTTCTTCTGACTTTAGCTGGGTCACCTTCCTCTTAGAGACCAATTTCTAGAGCAGAACGAAAGGTAAGGAATTTAATTTGCTTAAGTATTATTCTCTCAGCCGTGCATAGAAGTCATTACTAATGTGCCACACTTAGCAAGTCAGTCAACAGCCATGACATATTGCCAATCTACATTTGTGCTTCTGTCAGTTAATCCTGTTCACTTACAAAATAGTTCACAGGCCCCTGGGGTACTGTCAGTGCTGACAGCAGATGTGCTCATGCTCAAATGGAACACTGTGAGGCTGCAAAAACCTTCTCACACAAGCCCACTAAAGAGCAGAGATGTTCAAACTGGCAAGTTATGACTCACAGGCCTAAGCAAGGATGATTTTGATCATGTGGTCCTATGAGTTGAGCTCCAAAATGGGGGCTTCAGCCTTGATCTATAGCTTCAAGCTACTACCTTGAGACCGTGCCCAAGAGCAGGGGTGGGGAACCTGTGGCCTTGAAACCATATGTGGCCCTCTAGGTCCTGATGTGGGCCCCATTTGGATTCTGTTTGGATTCAGCCAAAGGGCTGCTCATGAGGACCTACAAGGGCCACATTTGGCCTCCAGACCGCAGTTTCCCCTCCCCTTCCCTAGATGTTTTAATCCTGTCATTTCTGAAGCTTCTAACTTTGGGCCTCCCTCTCTTGATCAGTGAGAGCCTCCTCTGGCCCACCATTTCAGGAAGCCCCCATCCATGCTTCATTTCCTACTCCTTGGCTACCTTGAGAGCCTCACCAACCACCCTCCCTCCAGTTGCGCAACCATTATCAAGCTCACTCTGCCAAAGTTCCTGGAAAGGGTGTGTCAATCTGTTCCCCAGTGGCCATGGTCCTGGTAAATTTCTGACCCAAAGTGCTTCTCCCTTTCAACCACTTCCCAAGTGAATTGTATCCCTCTATTAGAATATAAGCTCCTGGAGGGCAAGGGCTGTCTTTGCTTTTGTGTTTGTATCCTTATTGCTTAGCACAGTGCTTGTCATATTCTATGTGCTTAATAAGTGTTTCTTCACATTCATTCATTCAATAGCACTGGGTTGACCTCAGACATAGTTCAGGGTAATCTTCCTTCAAGTCAAATCTGAATCTCCTCAGAGCTTAGAGAATGCTGGAAAGGAAAGGGCCAGCTAGCAGATAGAGGCCCTCAGTCTCTCTTTGCTCTGCCTTGTGGTAGAGCTCCAAAAGATGGGTTAAACTAGCACTAGAACTATCTCTCCTGTTAGTTTTTGCAGGCTAGCTGCCTTCAGTGGGTGGAAGCAAAGAGCAGTAGTGAAAACACATCTCAGCTGCATCGTCTCAGTCACTGGGCTTCTTCTGCCTCGGCTTGCTTAATGAAACATTCTCAGTCTTGTCCTGCTAAACATATAGTTCTGTTTACTACATGTCAAATATCTGTATGTTAGCTCATGGAGTCATTGTCCTGTTGCTCTTGTCTGAGAATGGTATGGTGGAAAGGACATTGGATTTGGTATTAGAGAGCCTGAGTTAAAGTCTTGATTCTGCTACTTGCAAGAACTATGATTCTAGAAAGAGGGCAGCTAGGTGTCACAGATCATAGGGACTAGTATCAGGAAGGCTCATCTTCTTGAGTTCAAATATGGCTTCGGACACTTAAAAGCTGTGTGACCCTGGGCAAGTCCCTCAACCCTGTTTGCCTCAGTTTCCTCATCTGTAAAATAAGCTGGAGAAGGAAATGGCAAACCACCTTAGTATCTTTGCCGAGAAAACTTCACATGGGGGTCACAAAGAGTTGGACACAACTAAACACACACATACACACACACACACACACACACACACACACACACACAGCCCTTTCCAGATCTAGATCTGTGATCCCTGTGAATGGAAGTTCTTACTCTTGTATAGGCAGTTAGGTGGTGCAGTGGGCCAAGCGATATGTCAACACTTTACTAACTGTGCTATTCTGGGCAAGGCCCTTAACTATTATTTGCCTCAGTTTCCTCAACTGTAAAATGAGGATAATAATAACTCCTACCTTCCAGGATTATTGTGAGAATCAAATGAGATTATATTGGTAAAACAATTAGCACAATGCCTGGCACATAATAGGTGCTTAATAAATAGTTCTTCCCTTCCCTTCCTGAGGAGATAACATTAACTCAACAAGGAAGGGTGCTTGGCAGTTTTAGAAATATGATTACCTTTGTTCTGCGTATCTATCAGCAGCAAGACTCCTTTTTTTTCCCCTTTGTAGACAAGCTTTGGCTAGAGTCAAATTAGGACTGTCAGGCAAGGTGTTCATTTTAGTCTATATAACAATGAATTCTGCCAACTGAAAGCCATATTTAACCGACAGGAGTCAATAGAGTTAGCTACTTTTAAAATGCTCCCTTGAGATTTTTGGAATTACTTCTCTTAGGATATCCTAAGCCTGGAGATTAGACGACGTTGCTTAATATGACCATGCAACTGAATGACCATCTGCAGGATAGACTTGGAACTGAGGAGATTAAATTTAGCCAATCAGACACCAAGAAGCCCCATCCTGGGTTAGTCAGAGATTATGGACCCTGAAGGGGCAACTCTTCAGTCTTCTAGCCAGGAAATACCAGTAGCCCTGAAATCAGGTCTATTTTTGAAGGAATTCTCTTAGAAAGGCAATGAAGCCTAATATTAAACAAGAAGAAGCTAGGCAACAATGTTAGTTTCTTCATCTATGGACAAATTGAGATCATGGAGTTCACTGGCGCCTGGAGTACAGACCTCTCACGAATAGCTGCTCTAAGTTCAAGATTCAAATCATCCCTCACAGGCTCCCATCAATGTATTAATTTTTCTCTAGTCAGCCAGAAGATACCATCAGTTCAAATCAGAGCCGTTTAATGAAACAGCCTAATAAGAAAAATTGGAGAGAGTGGGCCCATATAGGAATCAATCGCGAATGACACACACATAGGGAGTATGTGGCCAGGGCACATGCACAGAGAGGCAGCTCATGCCTGTGATGCCTCAAGATCATCATTATCTTCTAGTGATGTTGTTAAGCTATTCTCATTGGGTCTGATTTCCCCCTAGGATTAGATGGGATAAACATAGATGGGATAAAAAGATAAGATCATTGTTCTCATAAGATCATAGATGGGCTGTCTCCATTGAGTACAATATTCCAAGAGTCTCTTGGTGGCTGCTAAGAACACAGTACTGTCTGGGCATTGTTTCTCAATCAGCTTCTGGGATTATATCTTTTGGGCCACCCACAAATTATATCTGGGATTATATCTTTTTGGGCCACTCAATTCTGCTAGAGTATACAGAACCCTTTCCTGATAAAAAATAAGCTGACAGCTCTCTAATCATAGCCACCACACCCAGCTAATAAAAGACAGATAGAATGGCTTCAGGGAGCAACTGGCACCTGGGAGAGCAGGAGTACCCAGGAAGAAAATTTTGAGACAAATGGAGGAAAAAAAAGTTAACCTGGGGCAGCGTATAGATCAGTGGTGTTGCTGCATAATCAGGGGCAGGGATGAGGGGAAAAGGTTCTGCCATGGGACAAATGTCTTCTCTGTCACCTACAGGAAGTATCTTGTTCTAGGAGTAAGGCACAATGGAAAAGGGGAATGAGGGGAAGAGTGGGGGTGGTAAGCCTTTAAAGGTAAAAGGTAAGCCTTTTAAAGAAGTTGTCAAAACTGCCTAGAGGGGAAAGATGAGAATGGATAGCTTGGAAGTTTTGATTTAATGAGAAATACAGAGAATATAGAGAGACTAGATAATTATAAGGGTTATGAACCAGAGAATGAAAGTCTAAAGTAGACAGAGATGTTGTTGCTCATGTTTGTCCTTCATTGTCAAGGAGGACCAGTGGCACCACAGGGAGATATCTGACTTTCTCGAGAATTGGATTTAAGTGAGGCCCAAAGTTGCCATCCTCTCTCTCTCTCTTCCAGAGTCATTGAAGTCCAGGAGAAAAGACAAAAATCAGAATAACTAGCGATGGCCCAGGATGCAATGGATGACCTTGGTGTCTTCAATGTCTGATCAACCTGTAAGTGCTCCACAGAACCTGCTTCAGCTGCCTTCGTGGCTTTTGGAACAAATTGTTCTCATCTGCCCATTCTGGGGGGTGGGAGTCTTCATATGTTTGGGTAGACATCCCCCTAACTCACCAATGGTTGTGAGACCCTTTGGTTACCCTCAGCCTGGTGTAGCCCATCTGCCAAGAGAGTTTTACTGGGGTGCGGCCACTGCATATACTACAGCTTCTTGGAGCCACAGATGAGAGCTGGGTAACAGGTGGACACCAAAGGTGGATGAGCAGCCCTGAAAAGGGTTCAACAAGTCCTCACACCAGAGGTGCTAGACCTCCCTGAACATGCCATACACCCTGGTAAACAGAGAGGATGGCTAACGGAGAGAGTGAAACAACTAGTAGATTACCACCCTTCCCCCCACCTAGAGAGAGAGAGAGAGAGAGAGAGAGAGAGAGAGAGAGAGAGAGAATTATGAACATACAAAAAGGATAGAATGCAGTTCATTATAGTCGAAAGTAGGATTTCAAGTTATGGGACCAGATTTCAAATCCAGGCTCTGCTATTACTCTCTGTATGATCTTGAGAAAAGCACTTCATCTCTGCTCTCCAATATCCTCATATATTAAATTATATATAAGAGGACTTATAGACTTAAAACTAAATCTGTAACTCCATGATTCAGGGTAAAATAGCCATGGTCATTAGCAATAGCCAGTCCTTCACTAGTAAGTCCATGGGAAGAAAGAGCAAAGAATATGGATCATGAATGAAGATGTAAATAATGCAAAGTCTACTGCAGACCTTGTTGTTGTTGTTCAGTCTTTTTTTTTTTCAGTTATGTCTGACTCTTCATGACCCCTTTTGGGGTTTCCTTGGCAAACATACTGGAGTGGTTTGCCATTTCCTTCTTTAGCGGTGGAGGCCTTAATCATGTGGAATAGCTTTGTAAGGGTACTGCCTCTTCCTCATGTGACCAGCTTGATTGCTGAAAGGGGCAGAAAGAACATTTGTATGGGGAAAACTGGAAACAAAAACAAAAACAAACAAAACCTCAACAAGGGAAGAAATACAGCTCTTCAAATAAAAACTTGAGGCTGTTCTGAGAAACAGATAGAGAATGTGATGAGAGGGCTTGTTTGAAGATAGGCTGAAGTCATAATGGCTGCTAAGGCATGATGGCTCTTCAGTTCATTTGCATGGTATTGCTTTTAGATTTTGAAAGCTACAGCTAAATTAAATTAAATGTTAAATTAAATTTTTGATACTATGGAAAGATTCTATAAGGATTATTGTGATAGTACCTGACAGAAAGATAGCTCTCCTAAATTCTACCATGTGAGGTAAATGTGCATCAGTGACCAACAGGAGGCTTTGGTTTGAGACATAAGAAGGTGTAAGAACTCAGAGGAGAAGCTTTGAGAATAAGATGTAGAAAGAAATGCACGAAAAGGAGTCGAAAAAAGTAAGCAGGGCCCAGGAGTCACAAAGAACAGGGGAAGGAAGACTCCAACTGAGATAGCAGCTATATAAATGCTTACTTCCTGCCCTGCTTTCTGCTTTGATGGGAGCTTGCTGATTGAGAAGGAGGGACCACTTGAGTGGAAAAAGATATCTCATAAGTTGCTATGATGATTAGAGGAGAACTGAGTTCTGTTGCTGCGTAAAGAGCTGTCTGAGGTTATTGCTCTTAACTTCCATCTATAGTCTGAGAAAGAGGAAACGTCTCAGAGATGCCGCAATGTCTTCTCCTGCCCTCTGTTTTGAGAGTGAGAAATAGAGGGGAAATGTTAAGCTGCACCTCTGTTCTCTATGAGCTATTCTTTTTGGAGATAAGGTTTTATTTCCTAGAAGCTGACTGGAGAAAGCAGAATCCTATTGAATGAAGAGTTGGATGGGCTTCTCTGCATTGCCCAGAAAGCTAACCTGAACAGTTTTGTAGTTCTCTGGCTAAAAGGTACAGCTTGTCACTGAACAAGTACTTTGTGGATATATTATTTTTTTCTAAAAGAATGTAACACCGTCTTAGTTTCTAGTTAAACTACAAGAGCATGTCACTGCTTCATCAGTTCAAGAGGAAAAGAGTATTGACTTTGTCCAATAGAATTGTCAAGACCAGAAGAGGAATAGATGACATTATGATTATTGTTGCTTTTGCCTTATCATTTAATAAGTATTTTGTTTGTGCTGGAGCTGTATCATAACCCATCCCCCCATGCAAGTTAGGCTAGCTTTTCCTTAAAAGGTATTGAGATATTCCCCAAGACTTGGTTGGCTCAGGAAACCAAATGTTCAGGTTGTTGATAACATTTCCTCATCTCCTTTGTATAAAACAACCATGAGGAAAGGGCTTGGTTAGTGGATTTCAAAGGATAACAGGCAAAGGAGCTTCTCTCAGCTGAATCAATTTGAATTCTGATCTATGCTTAGTTTTGTTGAATATCCTTCTGCTATGGCTAGGTTAATCTCTTTTCATTAACTGTTGAATGACTTATGAATTTTGTTCCAATATCAAACCTTAATTATTAAGGCACTGGCCTGAATCAGAGTCAGCCCAGAATTATGTTTAAGAGTCAGTAAATCATGGCACTGCTGTGACTGGTATTACATGAGTTAGAAGCACATTGGTAGGTGCTCAGAAGTTAGAGTAGCAAGCTGTAGGAGTACACTTTTTCTCTCTTCCCCCGCCTCTACCTGTGTTAAACTTAGGACCCTGGGAAAAATTAGTTGGTTGTAGTCATGACCCCTGAACCTCACACTGGGAAAAAAATCACAGGCTTGGTAGTATCAGGTCCATTTGGGGTAAATGAGTCAGCCCAGAGAGAAAAAGAGGTGTGGGTGCCATGCCAGGGCCAGGCTTATAGGCTACACTGCCAAAGTGGGTAGGTCTGAGGCCATATCTGCGCTAGAGCTGACATCAGGGAAAGAGCCCATCAATGAAGGAGGATGTTTGTGACCTTGTTAGTGTGATTTGATTCTCTCTAGGAACATGTAACAAAGCCAAACCACCAATACCAACCCCCAGAAAGGGGTTCTCTAGTAAAGCAGGTTCCACAGATTTTCAGTAAGCAAGCAATATATATTACAGGCAATCATGCCACCATTCTACTGTCCCTCATGCCTGGAACACTGTCCCTCATCCACCCAGACTACTGACCTCCCTGGCTTCCTTTAAGTCTCAAATAAAATCCCACCTTTTACAGGAAGCCTTCTTTAATCCCTCTTAAATCCAGTGCCTTTCCTCTTCTGATTATTTCCTATTTATCCTATATGTAACTTGTCTGTACATATTTGGTGACTTCTTGTCTTTCTCATTAGATTGTGAACTCCTTGAGGGCAGGGACCGTCTTTTGTTTGTGCATCCCTTGCACTTAGCCCAGTGTCTGATACATAGTAGGCACTTAATAAATGCTTATCGACTGACTGTAGGTAGTTTTAGTTTTTTGCAAATTGAGAGTCAGAGTAAACTCTGGGTAGAACATGGTTGCACTATCTGGGTTTTTCAGCAAGTTTTCTTCTTAAGAGTATAATTCTATGTTCTCCAGTGTGCTAACCATCAGGAAGGCAAGTGGGGAATCAATGTGTTGTATCTACAATTCTTTTATTCAGGCATTTTTTGTGGTGTGGTTTCAGTTGGTTACCTCAACAGTGGTAGAATATCTTTTTTTTTTTTTTTGTCTAGGTGACTCTGTAGTAGTGTAATCTTTTCAGAAATAGTTTTGGCAGTATTTTCTGGTTCGACTTTTGTTCTGAGATTCCACCCCCATCATAACATTTAAAGGGCCCAGACATAACATAACAGCATACACAAGAATTTTTATTAGCTTGCTTTAATAAACTTTAACTGAAGCAATAATTTTCACTAGAGTTTTATGACATCTGTTAGCATGAGAATTTGGCTGAATCACAGAGCTTGGCTAGGGGCTATTTAGCAGGTGATTGTACTATCATTTCACACAAATAGAAGTAGTGTTCAGTTAGGATACTTAAAGAGGAGAAAGGGTGCTTACATTTGCTGGTGTATTTAGAAATCAGTCACAGAACCCTATTGTTCTTGAGCATTTGTATTCTAGATTTTACGGTCCCAAGTATATTCTGGAAGGATGCACCCAGGTAAGACAGCTTCATCTAGTGGAAAAGCATGTTGATGGTTGTCTTGGTGATCTGGCTCCTCTCCTTGTTGCATTATATGTGTCCTATGGGGCCCTGATCCTTTGGGAAAGCACCAAGGGGAAGAATTATGTGTGTTGTTTTTCATCTTTGTATCTCTGGAACCTCTACGAAGTCCTACTTCAATATCTCATCAAGGCTTAGAGATGACCTTGGGTTCTGAAAGGCTATACCAGCTGAGTACAAGCTGTGGCAAGTTCTACCATGCTTATATAACACTCCCTCTGGAATACTTCCTCAACTTGCAATCACATTATCAAGTTGGATCCTCAGAGGGTAACTGCTACTCCCAGATTCTTGGCAATACATTCCTAATACTGTAGCTCAGAAGCCCCCACTACTGTGCTTCCCATTATCAATCAGCTAATAGCTACAATTAGTTCTTACAAAAGCATTTACTAACATCTCATGGTAAGAATGGTGGTTACAAAACATCCTCCCTAGAATCCTAGGGCATACCCTCTAGTGTACAGAAAAAGTGTGGACCCAGAGTATGCTGTTAGTGAGGCACACTGGAGGTCAAGGCAACTCACAACATAGTTGATGAAGGCCTTCAGTGTCCGTCCTTTCTTTGTAGAGTCCTGACAAAGCTCAATCCTGGTAACCAAGGCTAACTATTTCTTGAGTTCATAGCTACTTCCTTCTCTGCTAATAGAGGTCCTCTTCCTGGAAGCGGCTTTCTCCCCAGAGTGATTTCTTCTCTGTATCCATGACTATCTAGAGTATGTATCTCTGTTCCTTGCTAGATGTAGTATATCTTCCTGTTTAAAAAAGATCTGTTTCAAGGCAACATAGTTAATGCAGAGGGAGGACAGAGAAATCCCCTCCTTCTCACAAGGTCCATTCCCTCTGAAAGACTTGGGTTCCTCCTCTACTTTTCACACTTCTATATCATGAATACTTTATTCAATAAAAGAATCAATAAGCATTAGACAAGGTGAGCTCCAAATAACATCACAACAAAATGAAATTGATTATATTTTAACCAATGGAAAATGAATCATAGCTGATATGGGAATCATTACTCACACCAGTAGTATACCATCAACTTATTAAAGCAAAGATCTGTAAAAAATGATGTCACCAGGGAAATGTGTAAGATGAGCTGGTTAAGGTGAGGTATAATAGATAAACAACCCAAGTGGTACACTAGAACCTTGTGATGTTAAGAGAAAGTGAGGCAGGCCCACTGAAAAATGGACAGAAAGTTTGTGGCAAATTTGTGGAACAATTGTATAGGCACTGGTGGGTTTCAACCTGTATCATTGGAGAGCAGAAGAGTTAGCGATATTATCTCATTTGGTCTTCACAACAACTTTGGAAAGTAAGGGTTATTGTTATTCTCTTTTTATAGATAAGGAAACTGAGGCCAACGGGTCAAGTGACTTACCCAGGATCACACAGTTAGTAAGTGCCTGAGGCTGGATTTGCATTCTGTTCTTCCTGACTTCAAATCCAGTGCAAGGACATACATCAGATATTTTTTGTGGAATAGAAAAGTGTGCTTCCCATTCTTATTTACTTCTAGCACAATGTGAATTCAATGATCAGCTGAACATTTGATTAGGCCCTTTGAGATTCTTTCCATTACTAAAGGCATGCCTAAATAGGCCCCAGATGTGACAATAACCCCAAGTGTCTTCAGGTTTTTTTTTTTAATGACTTTAACTGACTTCACTTAAAATAGACACCCTCCCCCAAAACAACACTTTTTTTGTGGGGTCAGGGAAAGGTCAGAGGAAGTAACCCTCACTTCAGTGATAGGATATCTCATTGTTTATGTTCAAAATGGTTTAGCCTAGGGCCTGTTTTTATTAATATCAGCCCTAGATAAGAAGACTAGCTTTGAGCCTTCAATAATTCTGAGGGGTTGTTTCTGGAATCTTCTAGTCCCACCAAATATTAATTTGGATTTGGATAGCAAAGACTCAGAATTTACTTTATCTTTGGTCCTTTGAATAATAGAGCCAGGGCCAAAACAAATTCCATAGTCACTGCTGCCTAGAAAAACGCTCAGGAATCCTGGGGAACACTTCATCTGAACTTAAAGGGTCCAATCAGAATTGAAGAAACTTTGAGAATGCAGTGAGCTTACACTCCATACACTTAGCTCCACGTGAAACAACATCAGCTCTTTTCTACCTACAAAAAAGAATGTCAGGGATACAACAAAACTCATTCTGTCACAATTTTCAGTTTTCAAACCTCCTGGTTCCTCAGCTTCCTTAAATCCCATGAGCTACTCCCCACCTCACACACACACACACAGAAATGATCACACACTGGATCTCACCATTCCTCATAAGTGTTCTGTTTCCGTACTTAAAAACTCTGACTTTCCTCTATGTGACTATAACCTTGTATTCTTTCAAATCTTCTTTATGCTTCACCCCATCCTAAGTCTATTCTTTGCTTTCATTAAGACCTCTAATCTTGTACCCTTCAGTAGTTTCACAGGCCATTATCCCTATTCTGACTTCATTTTCCACCCTATCCAACCTTGACCCTAGAATTAGTTGATTCAACTCTATACTTACGCTTTTATACTTTTGGATGACTTTTTGAAGCCTTCATCCTATCTGAACAAAATTTGCCCTTTACTGATTGGTTATCTAAAAAGATGCTGGATATCAGTGACCATGGATAAAACAAAACAAAATATAGCAATGATAGAATATCTTAAATTGAGAAAGGTAAGGAATTACTTGAACCAGAGGCTTTGAATTTTTTTGTTACCTATGTTTAAAATGGTTTGGGAGGAAATATGGAAGAAATCATTCTCAAGCCACAACTAAGGTTTAGACAGAGGGGAAAGATGATTGAGGGGACAATCTTCTGAAGAAAGTGGAAGGAGATTGGATCAAGAGCACATCAAGGGAAGGGTTGGACTTTGCTAGAAGAGCTACCTCATTGTCAGAATCTAGGGAAAGAAGCTGAGAGTGAGCAATGATGTTGAGGGGTTTTGAGATGAAGAGAAGGGGAGAAAACAGGTCAATTCAAATGACTTTCCTTTTCTCAGTAAAGAGGCAAAATTTTCAGCTGAGAGGAAGAAGGAAAGTTGAGAGTTGAAGACAGAAATTTTGATTAAGTTTTTGTAGGAGTGGGTTAGAGAATCAAATAGGGAGAATAAAAAGGATTGCCTTGCTTCACTGAGAGTCAAATTGAAGTTGGACAACATGAATTTATAATATATGTTCACTCAGTCAACTCTGTTGGGACAGCAAGGTGGTGCAGTGGATAGAGCACCAACCTTGGAGTCAGAAATACCTGAGTTCAAATCCAGCCTTAGACACTAGCTGTGTGACCCTGGGCAAGTCACTCCCTCCAATTGCTTCAAAAAAAAAATCAACTCTATTGTTTGACCTCCTTCAGTTCTGTATAGCAGCATGTGAGTAGGAATGGAAGAGTCCCAATGGAAGAAGTAATCTAGGGCTCAGGTTTGGCAAGGGATAAATGATTATAGGACAAAGGGCAAGGTATGCAAGAGTAGAGAAAAATGTGGAGTTGAATTCTAGGGTCAAGGTTGGATAGACTGGAAAATGAAGTCAGAACAAGAATAATGGATAAGAGGGGCAGCTAGGTGGCGCAGTGGATAGAGCACTGACTTGGAAGTGATAGAGAGTTACTGGAATACACATACACACACACATACACTCCAGTATATATATATATATATATATACACATATCTACATACATACATACATATAGGGATATGGAGAGAAACAGGTGGTTGGAAATGATTAGTGATAGGGGTAGTAGATGGCAGATGTAAATGAAACTAACAGCATCCAGGAGGTGTCGCCCCTGGGGAAGGACCTAGGCAAGGCGTATAGGACCTAAATCACTCTTGCCTACATGTCCTTTGATAAGGGGTAAAGTTGGGGGAGAGCAAGATTGGAGATGTTTCAGGTCCCCATATGATGATGTGCCAGTCTTGGATCCTGGGACAACCTGACCTGGTGGTGTTCTTCCTTTTCCCTGCAGCTAGTGGTCATCCTATGGGGTGAATAGAGCAGAGGCAATGAGAAGGTGACAAGTCAAGAATCAGAGATCAAAGAATGCTGGAACAAGAAAGTAGCTTAGATGTCATCTAGACCAATCCACACCTTTTACAGATTAAGAGGCCCAGAGATATCAAGTGGTTTGCCCAAACTCACACTTTCAGTGTCACAGATTAAGGATTTGAACCTGGGTCATCTGCCTCCAGATCCAGGGCTTTGCCCACTATGCTATACTGTATCCCTGTCTCCATTCATCCACTTACTAGCTGTCTGACTTTGGAGAAGTCAGTTAATGTCTCTCAATTTCCTTATCTGCAAAATCAAGGGTCTGGATTAGATGATTTCAGTTCCCACTCAGCTCCAAAATTCTATGATTGATTCCAATTGCTTTTCAAGGATGGGTATGAATTAAAGGAAAATGTCTCATACTCAAATCCAGGAATATTCAGCATTTCACATTATCATAGTCTTTAATTTGGAATTTTGAAACTTTAGTAAACATTAAGATTTTATGAAACAATAATTGTCCTCTCCCTACTGTAGCTTTTAGGAGAGCAAATGTTTTGTACATAGTAGGCATGTAGTAGGTTAATGAGTAAATAAATGACTTAATTTTTGCACCCAAGGCCCCTCAACTCATGAAGTAGGTTCTCCAGGTACTTTATGAATCTGCGACCACTCAAAAATCATGGCTTGTAAGCTTCCACCAATGGGTTTACCTTTAACTGTTAGTTAACAGTTCAAAGCAATGGCATTTAATGAAATGGAAATAGTAAAATATGTAGCAGAAAAAATATTTCTCATTTAAATATGGGGTGCACTTTGCTACAAATACATCGGTGGAAAGAGTTGACACAAGTGGGACACATGTAGAGAGTCAGTCATATAAGCCACATGTGGGCAGAGACATACATGGGGAACATGTAAGGCCAGGGCATGCATATAGAGGGGGAATTAAGATCTCTTTATCAGTCACTACAGGATTAGTGATCTCTTTTAGTGATGTCATCCCCCCTCGATAGGTGACTGTGGTGCTATTTTCTGTTCTCAGCTTCCAACTTTAGCAAAAGACCTTGGCTCTGTCTTCCTAACTAAGAGTTCCATGAAAGCATGCTTGCATGAGCTCTGGATAATGAATGATGCTCTCTTGCTTTCCTAGTCACCAATGGAGTGATGCAGGGCTGTGTGCTTGCTCCCATGCTTTTTAGCATGATGTTTTCAGCGATGTTGTCAGATGACTTCAGTGAGGATGAAAACGGCATCAAAGTCAGCTACTGCACTGATGGTAAATTATTTATTTTAAAAAGGCTACAAACCAAGACGAAACTGGAGGGAGAGTTGGTATGCAACTTTTTGTTCACAGACGATTGCACACTTAATGCAGCCTCTGAATCTGAGATGCAACTGAGTATAGATCAGTTCTCTGCTGCTTGTGCTAATTTTGGCCTGACAATTAACACCAAGAAAACAGAGGTTCTCCATCAGCCAGCACCACACCATCCATACATGGAACCACTGGTTACAGCAAATGGAGAAATTTTTAATGCTGTGGATAAGTTCACTTACATTGGCAGTACACTTTCCAGGGATATACACATAGATGATGAGGTTGATGCATGTATTGCCAGAGCTAGCTCAGTGTCTGAGAGGTTCCAAAGGAAGACTTGGGAGAAAACAGGTATTAAGCTGCCTACCAATCTGAAGGTCTACAGAGCCTTTGTGCTCATTGTTACATGCCTGTGAAACCTGGGCAGTATACCTGTGCCTTGCCAGGAAATTTAATCACTTCCATTTGAATTATCTCAGGAAGATTCTGAAGATCACCTGGCAAGATAAGGTACCAGATTCTGATGTCCTTTCTCGGGCTGAATTGCCAAGCTTTCAAATCCTACTGCTGGTCTGGCCATGTTGTTTGAATACCAAATGTACTTTTGCCTAAAAGACTATTATACGGAGAACTCACACAAGGCAAGCACTCACACAGAGGTCAGAAGAAGCTATACAAGGACACTCTCAAGGTCTCTCTGAAGAACTTTGGAATCAGTTGTGAGACATGGGAGACATTGGCGTAAGACCACCCAGCACGGCATGCCCGCATCAAAGAAAGCACTGTGCTCCCTAAGGAAAGCACGAGTGCAGCAGCTTAAAAGAAACATTAGATGAACAAACTCAAAGGCATCTCCACTCCAAATGTTCATACGGACTATTTGTGCCTGACCTCTGGTAGAGTGTTCTGAGCTCATGCTGGTCGGATCAGCCATAGTCGGACACACTGTACCTTGATCCCGACACAGTGATGTCATTTTGGTCCTCTCCAAGCTCAAAGGACAATGACTACGTTCTGCTCTATCAGTTCAAAATCCAGAGACGTTTTGTATAGTTCTTTTAGAAAAATGACACCTTCAACCATAGGGCCAGTAATAGTCCTACAGGTAGGGAGTGGCCCTTTTTTTTTCTTTTTACCTTGTGGAATAATTTATCTTATTCCTTTCAGAATCTTAGCTTCAAATCTCCCTTATGCAGCAGAAAAAGTCAGCTCCTGATACTGAGATTTTAGAACAAAGAGCTAAAATACCCTAAGTAGCAAAGTGGCTAGTTGGTCCTCACATCACGATGTCATTTGGATTCTCTTTGAGTATGAGGGACAACAACAGTCCCAGTTGGTCCCCTCAGGTCTGTGTTTTCTTTGAGTTAAACTTTGAAATCCAGAGTCTTCCATCTCTCCCTTAGAAACCTTATCCTACTTTACCAGTAAACCTCGCTCATACCTCCAGATTTTAATTTCTGAAGCCTAGATGATGTATGATCATAATTCATATAAGGGCTATTCACTCTAGAATTACAAAACAGGTTTTGAGGTATCCCAGTTTTGCAACCTCAAATCGCTTCCATTCTCCCATGCAAATGAGTTGTCAGGGAAAAGGCAGAGCTAAGCAAGGTTGAAATCTCTTCTATTTGTCAAGCTATCTTCCTGACTTGTCATATGTAAATACAGTCCGCTAAAAGACTCTATAAAGCTACCTTTGATAGAATAAAATCATTTACTTTTTTTTCAAAAAACCTTCTTTAAGAGAAGAGAAGGGGCAACTAGGTGGTACAATGGATAGAGCACTGGTCCTGATGTCAGGAGGACCTGAGTTCTTTTCTTTTCTTTTTTTTTTTTGTTTTCGTTTTCATTTTTTTTTTTTTTTTGGCTAGGCAATGAGGTTAAGTGACTTGCCCAGGGTCACACAGCTAGTAAGTGTCAAGTGTCTGAGGTAAGATTTGAACTCAGGTCCTCCTGACTCCAAGGCCAGAGCTCTATCCACTGTGCCACCTAGCTGCCCCAGGACCTGAGTTCAAATCTGGCCTCAGACACTTACTAGCTGTGTGACCCTGGGCAAGTCACTTAACCCCAAATATCTCAAAAAAAAAGGGAGAGAAGAAGCACTTGCTTTAAGGGAAGCCATATCTCACTCTTTTAGGCTAATACCAAAGTATCCACAATAGTGTAGAAACACCAGGACTATGGGATTTACTAGAGTGAAAGAAGGCCCCTCTTAAAAAATACTCATGAAAAACTAGCCTTGAGAATCAGTTTTTTCTTTCCTGAGCTTAGAAAAGTGGATTCTTCTTTAAATGGTGCCTCCTAATAACAAATTTACTTCCAGAATGTTTTGTTTTGAAGTCCTCATTCCAAATGCCCTTAGGAATACTTAACCTTTTTCAAATGACTTTTCTTTTCTTTTTTTTTGCTTTTTGGTGAGGCAATTGGGGTTAAGTGACTTGCCCAGGGTCACACAACTAGTAAGTGTCAAGTGTCTGAGGCCGGATTTGAACTCAGGTCCTCCTGACTCCAAAGCCAAAGGTCTATCCACTGCGCCACCTAGCTGCCCCCTCAAATGACTTTTCATGCACTGATGGAGGGAGAGGTGCATTTTCCTCCCTGAACAGGAGTCTTGATTTGCTAGGAACTTCCTTTTTCTCCTGAGTTAAAATTATACTTTAAATGACACCTGGTACACTTCTTTTTGTCTAATGCTTAGTTTGGAAAGTTTTGTTGTTGACACAAGCACAGTCCAGGTGCTTTGGCACCACACAGGTCTGAATTGCTTCAGCAGATGTACTTCCTTCTGCTCTAACCATGTGTTTAAGTCAAAATACTTGGAGAAATATTCTCCCTTGCCACATGGACTGAATCATAGCAGAGAAACATACACACATTGAGTGACTTGTCCATGTTACATTGCAATTCTAATTTTTGGATACCAGAGCATGCAAGGGCTGGGGGTTTCCAAAATTATCAAAACAAAACTAATTTTAATAAACTTTGGTTAAATACATACACACATATTTTCTCCACTAAAGTTTTGCCTTATTATGGTATGGAAGTGACCTTGCACTCTCAAATACTATGCCAACAGGTTTCCCCCCTCAAATTGGAAAGGTTTTTAGAGGATTTTTTACAAAATTTTTAGTTCCATTTTTTTCTCCCTCCTTCTCCCTCCCATCTCCCCTCCCCAAGATGGCAAGCAAGCAATCTTATATAGGTTATACAGGTGCAATCATGTTAAACATATTTTCATATTAGTCATGTTGTGAAAGAAGAAACAGAACAAAAGGAAAAAGCCACAAAAAAACAAAAAAAGTGAAAATAGTATGCTTCAATCTGCTTTCAGACGCCATTGTTCTTTCTCTGGATGTGGATTTTCTGTCATGAGTCTTTTGGAATTGTCTTGGATTATTGTGTTGCTGAGAAGAGCTAAGTCAGTTGATCATTGAATAATGTAGCCTAGCTACATTTATTTAGAGAAGTACAGCACTAGGTTAGGTGTAGGGTAATGAGATTTTTGGCTACCACAGTTGTCATTTGCCATCTACTAAGTTAGAGAGGGTTTGTGATCAATTTTGGTAGAGGGAGTATCTACCTTGATAAAATCATAGATGCTTAGAGAATTAAAATATTGTTGTTTGTCCTTTGTTCTCAAAGAGAACCAATAACATCAGGAAAGTGATGTCATGACTTGTAAGTGAATTGGATCACAACAAAATACGGCAAGTCCTCAGAGAGATATAAGTACCAGATCATTTTACTTGTCTCCTGAGGAACCTGTATGTGGATCAAGAAACAACAGTTAGAACCAAATATGGAACAACTGATTGGTTTAAGATTGGGAAAGGAGTACAAGAAGACTTTTATTGTCACCTTATTTAATTAATTTATATGCTGAGTACATCATGCAAAATGGCGGGCTGGATAAATCAAAAGCCAGAATTAAGGTTGTCAGGAAAAACATCAACAATCTCAGATATGCAGATGATACCCCTTGGACCGCAGAAAGTGAAGAAGAATTGAGAAGCCTCTTAATAAGGCTGAAAGAGGAGAGTGTAAAAGCTGGCTTGAAGCTTAACATTAAAAAATCTAAGATCTTGGCAACTGGTCCCATCACTTCCTGGCAAATAGAAGGAGAAGAAATGGAAGTAGTGTCAGATTTTGTATTCTTGCATTCAAGGATCACTGCAGATGGCTACTGCAACCATGAAATTAAAAGACAGTCATTGGAAGGAAAGCTATGGCAAATTTGGACAGCATACTAAAAAGCAGAGACATCCCTTTGTGACAAAGCTCTGTATAGTCAAAGCTATGGTTTGTCTAGTAGTAAATGTACGTCTATGAGAGTTGGACTATACGGAAAGCTGAATGCTGCAGAATCAACACCTTTGAACTGTGTTGCTGGAGGAGACTTCTGAGAGTCTCTTGGACAGCATGAGATCAAATCAATCAACTCTTAAAGGAACTAATTTAGACTATTCGTTGGGAGGACAAATCCTGAAGCTGAAACTTAAATTCTTTGGCCACATAATGCTTACTTCACTCTGCATCATTTCATATAATTCTTTCCATGTCTTTTTGAAATCTTCTACTTCCTCATTTCTTAGTCCTGAAACATGCCACCACATTCACATACCTCAATTTATTCAGCCATTTATCTTTTATCGGACATCTTTGCCAAGGCATTTGCCATCATTCCAGAGGAGGTCCGTAACACAGTCCGAGCCCAAGAGGGATTCCCTATAGATGGTGACCTCCTCCAGATGTCTACTTAAAGGTGACATTGTGCTAATTACATCAAGCCCTGGAATTTAGCACATTCTTTTTTTGTTTGTTTGTTTTGTTTTGGTGAGGCAATTGGGGTTAAGCCACTTGCCCAGACACACAGCTAGTAAGTGTTATGTGTCTGAGGCTGCATTTGAATTCAGGTACTCCTGACTCCAGGGCCGGTGCTCTCTCCACTGCACCACCTAGCTGTCCCAGCACATCCTTCTAAACGAGATCTATGATCACTCTGCCCAATTCTCTACATAGAAAAAATTAAGGAGGTGAAGAATGCCTATTATCCTGACTATGCTATATAATTGAATATAGAGCTATTTCTCAGATACTCCAAATTGACATTGAGGCCATAATTGAACAAGAAGAGGAGAAAGCGCTAATCTGCTTCTGGGCAATGGCATAGTTCCTTTAGTGACCCCAAGCTTTACCTTGAGACAAAGGCCCATCTCCTCCACCCCCACCCCCCACACCAATATTATTTTGGGGATGTTGTGTCATAGAATGCTACAATTTCCAAAGTACTGAAGTTGAGGACCACCCAAAGGAGAGATTCAGGGTTTTGTGACAGATCACAAATGAGGAATTACACAGAAGTGCTATAAAAGATGTCATCAGAGTAATATATGACTAGGGGAAAAAAAGAACAGACAGTAAATCTTGAAGGGAGGGTGAGAAATTTAGATGGACTCTCATTATGTTTCATATGTATCCACATAATGTAAAGAAAAATCAAGAAAAGTCCTGGTATAGGCATCATGCATAGTATAGGCAGCTAAGTGGGAAAATAGGTAGAGTGCTGAACCTGGAGTCAGAAAGACCTGATTTCAAATCCAGCCTCTTCAGACACTTACTCATTAGCTATGAGACCTTGGACAAGTCACTTAACTTTAGTTTCCTCCTCAGTGAAATAAGGATAATAATAGCACCTACTTCCCAGAGATGTTTGGAGGATAAAATGATATAATAATTGTAAAGTACTTTGCAAACCTTAAAGCACTCTATAAATATTACTGTTATTATAAATATTGTAGTTATAATATTTGGTGAACACCTTATGATGAACTTATGGGGGCACAAAAATTAAGGTTACATAATGGCAGGCATGGAGAATAGGTTGTGAACATCATTGAAGAGAATACTGACATTAGTGATACCACAAATCCCTGGGGTGTTGGGATTAGTGATGAGGAAAAAGAGGAGGGGGAAGGATGTGGCAGCTGTCCCTCGAAAGGGGCCACTGTCCACCAATTACTATTCTGAAAAATTATTGTGGGTCACTGGGATTTTTAAATCAAGAAATATAATACTGGGTGGTATATGTATATGTATAACCAGTGCCCATGCATTCCCCAGTCATCCATTTGAGTTGTTGTCCTGTTCCCACTGGACCTGTAGATATTGATGATGATTTAAAGAGAGTGAACATTAATGCGGATTCTAGCACTTATCTCCCTCCCCACCTCGCCTTTATTGGGAGTCCACCATAGCTCTCTTCTCAAGCCAGAGAGTGCTCAGTCTTGACAGGCTAGAGACCTTATGAGGGGACAAAGACCTGGTGGCTTGGGGGTAGGGTGGAGAGTGATGTATGTGTTTGACCAAAGCTCACTGGCTGACTGCCAGTCAGGTTAATAACAAATGACTTTGGGAATTAGAACTGTTAGACCATGGCGGCAGCTGTGGCCACAGTCCAAGAGACACCTCCTTGCGGCTATTTGGGTGCAGAAATAGGGAAAATCATAGTAGTAAGGTGGGAGCTCCTAGCTTGGCAAGCAGCTGCTGGGAACTGCATTGCTATCTGTAGTCTGAGACACATGAGGGGTGCTGAGTTTGGGCTGACAGCAGAGATACGAGAGCTATGTAAGACTGGAAGCCAGGCCATGCATAAAGGACTAGCTGCTAGGAATCTGCTAAATCCTTAATGAAAGGATTTCTTCTGTGAAGTTTGGATTCAATCAAAGGGCTGTACTTGAGGACCTAGAGGGCCACATGTACCCTCAAGGCTGCAGGTTCCCCACCTCTGGAGCATATAGTCTGGAGCTGATTCTGGACTGGGTGGAGAGCTAAGGGAGCATTCTAAAACTTGATTGTCTAGTGAAAAGGCTGGGAGACCTTTCCTAACCTCTTGTATCCATACCTGTTTGTTGCTTGCACATTTCCAGCATAGAACTGAGAGTCAGGCCCTGAAGTAGGGCCCATCCCCCATACTCCAAATCACCTTTTACAACCCTGGGGTTCTAAAACGGGGATTCTTGAGGTGAAAGGGTTAAGACCTTTGGGTATGGTCCCTGGTTTGGAAGCAAGACAGCTAGGGAGTGGATGGCCAGAGAACAGGATTCGTCGGTGAAGACAGAGCTCTAGCACATAAAATTATCCTGTTTTTATAATCTGAAAGCAATGGTTTTGTGTCATATTGTCAACTGAGCAAAGCCCACCCCTCAACATGCAGAGGAACCTAAGCTGAGTTGAAAGCAGAAAAGTTTTATCAGGAAGAAAATCAGACACTAGTGCAGAGGCACCCCAGTACAAAATACAAAGGATCCCACAACCAAGGAGAGGCAGGGGCAATTTATGCTTGAAAACCACAAAGGAGAGGTTTGGGGAGAAGTTAGGGTAAAGAATGAACAGTCTTCCCCAGGAACAGGTGGGACACAAAAGCAGGATGTTTTGCAGGAACAGTTGATCACAAGGCTGGTTTAGGCTTGTTTGGGACGCACAGTTCAGCAAGGTCAGCCTGCAAACATCAGCAAAGGTGTCTGGGAGTAAGAATTTGGCTCACTGCAGGCTCCTGATTGGCTGCTTTTGGCAAACAGGCTTACTCTGCGTTCAGTGCACCTGCCTGGTAAGGTAACATAGAAAATAGACATATTAATCTTGGGGGTACTTTCACAATATTATGGATTCATTAAAAAAAACAGGTTGGCATGATTTCTTTACTGCTGAGACTTTTGAAGCTGGCAAGGAGTAGGGCAGGGAGTAAGAATTTATTAAGCATTCATTATGATCCAGGCACTTTACTTTACAAATATACTCATATTTGCAGCTTGGCAGGGTCGAAGTTCATGGGCTTAGAGATTATCCTTTAAATACATGTCAAAGACCACTAGGCTGGTAGCTGAAATAGACCATCATCTGGTAGGCAAAATTATAAACTACACTTCCTTGCTTTGTTTTCATTTTTGTTTTAATTTCGATTGATACATTTTGTTTTAAAATTACCTACATTTCCCAATACATCCTCTACCCTCTACCAGGGAGCTTTCCTTTATAATAAATTTTTAGAAAGAGGAAACAAAACCCAATTCGGCAAAACTAACCAATACATTAACCAAGTCCAGCATTATATGTAATGCTTTTCATACTTTCTCTTCCAGTACAAAGTCTTCCATCATTTTGATAAAGGAAAGGAGTGCATTTTCATATCTCTTCTTTGGGACCATGCTTGGTTGTCATAATTTTACAGCATTTAGTTTTTATTCTTTTGTTGTTCTTTCAATTTGCTCTGTTGTAGTCATTGTGTATGCTGTTTTTCTGGTTCTACTTACTTCATGTGCTGATATCAGTTCATATAAATCTTCTCATGCTTCTCTGTATTTATCCCTTTTATAGTTTCTTAAAATTCTTAGTAGTAAAATTCCTTTACATTCACGTATCACAACTTGTTTAGTCATTTCCTAATCAATGGATATTTACTTTGTTTTCTAGGTCTTTGCTACTACCCAAAGGATAGTTATAAATATTTTGATGTGTATGCAGAACCTTTAAAAAAATATTGACTTTCTTGAGACATATGCTTAGAAGTGAAATCTCTGGATCAAATGGTCTGGACTTTTTAGTTACTTTTTTTAAACTACATTTAATATTTTTCATTGAACAATAATCAATTTCTCTCTTTCCCACCCCCACCCCCCACTCCCAACCATGAAGGTGGGGAAAGCAAATCAAAACCCTTGTCACAAATATACATAGTTAAGCAAGACATATTCCTGTTTTGGTCACGTTAAAAAAATATGTCTCATTTTAAACCCTGAGGGACACCATGTTTAATCTTTGGTCCTCTGGTATCAAAATTTGTCCTTGCTTTGATTAGAGTTCTTAAGTTTCTCAAAGTTGTTTTTACAATGTTGTCAGTCATTGTATGCTTTGTTCTCCCATTTCTACTAATTTCACTCTTCATCAGCTCATCCCAGTCTTCCCAGGTTTCCCTGAAGCTGTCCCTTTCATCTTTTCTTATGGCACATTTTATCTAGTACATTTATATACAATAATTTGTTCAGCCCAGCCCATACCCCAGTTGATGGGCGTCCTAGTTTTTTGGTTCCAATCCTTTGCCAATACAAAAAGAGCTATTATAAATATTTTTGTGTAGATATAGGATCCTTTCCTTTTTCTATGATCTTTTTGGAGCATAGGCCTAGGAGTACTACTACTGGGTCAAATGGTGTTCAGAATTTAATGAATTTTGAGGGATAATTTCAAATTGCTTTCCAGAATGGTCAGACCAATTCACGACTCTACTATCAATGGATTAATGTCCCCATTTTCCTGCATTTTCCTTTGTTGTTAACTTTATCAATCTGATAGGTGTGAGGTAGAATCTCAAAATGGCTTTAATTCGCATTTCTCTAATGATTAATGATATGGAGTTTTTTTTTTTTTTAATATGCCTATTGATAGCCTGAAGTTCTTCCTTTGAAAGCTGCCTATTCATTTTGCAGATGAAGAAAGTGAAGCCTAGAAGAACTACATAACTACCTGTATGATTTGGTAGTAAGTAGCAGAGCTATGTTTTAAACTAAAGTCATCTGAGCCAAATCCAGTATTCCTTTCTGTTGAACCATAAATTAATGCTATACATATATATATGTACTATGATAATATAGAAACATATTTTCCAATATACCAGAGCTATACACAAAACAGAGTTTCTGCTCATGGAGCTCTCGCTCTTTCTGCCATTCCAGCTCCTTCTAATTTCTATCTAGCCTTCAACTTCATGTTCAAACACTACCCCTCCAATGAAGCCTTCCAAGACAGAAATAATCTCTCCTTCCTCTGAACACCCAAAACACTTTTTTCTCCCTTTCTTAATACATTTTTAAATGTTACAGTTTAATATAGTTTAAATAACTATATAATCTCCCTTCCCACCCCAGATTACTAAAGAGCAAGTCTGTAATTGTTGTTCAGTCATGTCTGACTCTATGACACCCCCTTTCAGAGTTTTCTTGGCAAAGATAATAGAGAAGTGGTTTGCCATTTCCCTCTCCAGCTCATTTTATAGATGAGGAAACTGAGGCAAACAGGGCTAAAAGACCTCTAAAGACAAGGATTCTTAACTGGGGACCCACAGACTCCCACCAGGCTGAGTGGATAGATTGCAGGGCATCCATGAGCTTGAGTGGGAAAACATTTTGTCTTTTTTTTTTGTCTTTATTTTATTTATAACCTCCAAAATGGGATTTTGTGTTTCTTTCAATTTTGAATGGACCTAACAAGTATTATTACGAGAAGAGGTCTATAGGCATCACCTGACTGCCACAGAGGTCCATGGAACAAAAAAGAGCAGTTTTAAGAGACATTTACTTTCATTAGGCCAAAAATGATTTTTAAAATTGTTAAAATTTATTTTTAAAATTTCTTAAAAAAATTCCTTTAATTAAAATTTAAATTTTACTACTGATGATGCCATTATGGAACCAAGATTATGGAACTTCTAATTACATAGACTTGGGTAGTTCATGTAGTATCTTAAACATAATTTTTATAATTAGAGGATTGCTTGTCATCTCTAGGTCATTTTCTTGACATCATTTTCAGTGCTTAGGGCTTGGAAGAATCTAATTGTAGAAAAAAAGTTGGAGGTAACGGTGGTAATACTTTATAATAGCAACTAAAAGACAAAGGAATGAACCCATTTTTTTTTGCTGGCAAGATTTTAAAGTAAGTTACACTAATGAAATATTTAAAATCACCCAAGTTCAGGCATACCCCACTTTCCAATAACTTCATTAATACGTTATAACTAAACCCTATGGGTGTTACCTCACTCAAAGTGAGAATCTGAAAAGACCTTAGCTTAAAAGGGCCAGGGTCTCCCATTGAATCCTGGGCCATCTCCAGTTGTCCTGGTGAATATCTGACCACTGGACCCAGATGGCTCTGGAGGAGAAAGTGAGGCTGGTGATCTTGCACAGCCCTCTCTCAAACAAATCAAAGTCAATTGCAAGTTATGTCATCCTCTCCCTGATGTCATGGTCTTCTTTGAGAACGAAGGACAGACACAACAAGCCTATTCATAGCCTTTGGCCACTGTTCAGTTGGGAAATGGCTCTTATTTTTAAGAATCTGAATACTTTAAAAATATATTTATATCTACATATAGATATATATCTTGGGAAATGAGAACTTTATCTGAAGAACTTGCTGCAAAGATTTTTCTCCCAATTACCTGCTACTCTTCTAATCTGAGCAACATTGGGTTTATTGTATAAAACTTCCTTAATTTTATGTAATCAAACTTGTCCATTCTATCTTTTGTGAAACTTTGCTATCCATTATTTGGTAATGATCTCTTCCGGTATTCATAGATCTGAAAACAAATTTCTTCCTTGCTCCTTTAATTTGTTCGTGATGTCACCTCTGTGGCTTATGGGCCTTGCTAATCTTCTCTGCATCATTTCAGTTTTAGCCTATGTGCTGTTGAAGACAGCACCATCTTAGTCACTTTCTTGCCTTTCCAGAATGGTTGGATCAGTGTAAAGTTCTACAAACAGGGCATTTATTTTCTCTTTTCACAACTGTCTTGCTTGGTAATGGTAAAATAACAGTACTTTTCTGAGGGACTATAGATTACAGGACATGAGCCAGTATAATCTGCTTCTGTTGCTACAGGAGCACACACCGGGTACACACACACACACACACACACACACACACACACACACACACACACACACACACACACATATACAACTGTCACACTTATATTGGGAAGCTCACCAGACTGATAAAGTGAAATCCTTCAACAACACCATGGAGAAATGCTTCTCTATACCCTGGGCCCTCAGCAGCAGAACCAGTCAAGTTCAGTAGCCCAGGAGCCAACCTGCCTTACTATACAGAAGATGCAATTTTCATTGTGTCTCTCTGAGTCAGAGCTCCACAAATCCAAGGTTGCTGTGGTCCCTAGTGGGTTCATTGTGGCTCCTTTATATTTTTGGCAGAATCTTGCCCCAGACTTTGGAAGTCTGTTTGCTCTTCACACTCATGTACATTCAAGCGTTAATTATCATAGTAACTTAAAAAAAATGCAAAGATGGACAGCAACGCTATTTGCAGGCAAATAGCCTGCAAGTTACCTGAAAGTTCTTCAGTCTTCTCATTTGACACTTGCCCTGCTCCGGCTGCCATTAGACTATCTTTCCTATGGACCCTGGTGGGGAGGGGTTTGGGTGTAGAGGGAATTTGAGCCACTGGCTGTATATAGTCCAAGAAGTACTTTGGCCATATGTGCTTCATTTCTTTCAGCCTTTCTAGAGGATCCTTCAAGATTCATCTATAAACCTTCCATGGAATTGTGTGCAAAGTAACCCACTTGACATCAGGAAGACATAGGGTTCAGATCTTCCATCTGGTGCTTACTCCATAGGCAAACTTTCTGAGTCTTAGTTTTCTTCTTTGTAAAATGGGGGTAATAATACCTCTAGTATCCTTCTCATGTAGTATGAAACTCAAATGACATGTACACAAAATATAATACAGACTTTAAATCAATATATAAATGACAATATTATTATGCTAATTTGGATATCAACCTGGGAACCAATGCCCTACCTATTGTAACATATGATCCTTTGTGATGAACATTTTATCTAAAGTTTAAAAACAAAATAATTTTTTTTTAAAAAAAGATCACCTGTCTCCTAAACTTGGGGCCAACCTCTTAGATCCAAAGCAAATTTATCATGCCCTGTTTCATGTGGGAAAGGAGCTGATCTGTCCTATCCAGAGTTATAGGAATGCAGGGTCACCTTTAGATAAGCTATTCTTTGAAAACGACCTGTAACTGCACCATATGCTCAGGTGACAGGTCTATCTCCCACTCCCTTCAGCATCTTTGCCAGGTGCTGCCAAATTTAGGCAGAAATGCTGCAATAAGGGCCTACTTTTTTCCAACTGCAGCCTTTTCAGAAGAGCTCCACCTTCTAGTATACCATATGTTGGATGCTATAAATTGATCCATAAATTAAAAAAAATTTTTTTTCTTCAAATTAAGGTCAACCTGTATTCATATGGGCAACTAGGTTCTACTCTCATTTCTGTTTAAGCAACTGCTAATAGGCAGAGATTAGCCTTAACCTCAATGTTTCCTACCCTGGCTTTGAAAGAAGCAACTAACAGGAGCAGAGATCCTCTTCCTTTGTCCCTAATGGCTTGACATCCTGACTCCAACCCTATCCCTACTCTAACACTATAGACAGGGTGTTGGGGTTATGAGAAGGCTAATCATTAGCAATCGATTTTGAATCCTTGCTTTTTGGTCAACTGTCACAACTACAAGTTATATAATATAGTAGATAAAGCACTGGCTTTGGATTCAGAAAGTTTGTTTTCAATCCTGACTCTGTTATTTACTTACTAACCTGTGTGATCTGGACAAGACATTTCATCTCTCTGTGTGAGAGGCATTACCAACTGCCTATTGGACATTTCCAAATGATTGTCTTATAGATGACTTAAATTCAACATGTTCAAAATATAATTTGCTATCTTTCCCACTCAAATCCTCTTTTCATCTTAACTTTCCTATTTTTTTTTTAAGTGAGGCAGTTGGGGTTAAATGACTTGCCCAGAGTCACACAGCTACGAAGTATTATATGTTTGAGGTCAGATTTGAATTCAGGTCCTCCTGACTCCAGGGCCAGTGCTCTATCCACTGCGCCACCCAGCTGCCCCAATTTTTGTTGAGGGCATCTTTCCAAGCATCCATATTCCCAATCTAGGAGTCAATCTTGACTCTTCAATTTCCTTCCCACACCATTTCCAGTGAGTTGCAAGTTTTGTCAATTCTACTGCCACCATATCCCATACCTCTCACCTCCACCCCTTCTCCCAACTCACATAATGACCACACTATTCTGACCCTCATCACCTCTCATGACTACCTCAAGATTTTCTTAACTGTTTTCCTGTTTCCAGTCTTTATCTTTTTCAGTCAGTCATTCAATAAGCATTTATTTAAGTGCCTACCACGTGCTAAGGACTAGGGATGCAAAGAAAGGTAAAAGACAGACCCTGTTAATAAAGAGTTTGTAGTCTATTAGAGGAGACAAAAGAACTATGTATGAATGACTTAAGAGTTAAGAGATAGATTGGGAAAGGCTACCTATAGAAGGTGGAATTTTAGCTGAGACTTGAAGGAAGTCAGAGAAACTGGGAGATGGAGATGGGGAGGGAGAACATTCCAGGCAAGGGAGACAGCCAGTGAAAATACTCAGAGCCGAGAAATGGATCTTTAATATTTAGGTCACACATTCATTTTGAGTTTATTGTGAACCATGGTATAAGGGGTTGATCTAGATATAATTTCTGCCAAAATGCTTTCCAGGTTTCCTATCAATTAGAGTGGACTTTCCTAGGTAATTTGTTTTTGGACTTATTGAACATCAGATTATTGAGTGTAGTTATTTCTGATTCTTTCTGTCTAGTCTGTTCCATTGATCTTTTTTTTAATTTTGTAACTAGAGCAAAGAATATTGATGATTGCTACTTTATAATATAGTTTAAGGTCTGAGAGTACTCTCCCCCCTTTATTTCTACTATCTTTTTCACTATTTCCTTTACTAGTGTAGATCTTTTGTTCCTCCAAATGAATTTTTGTTATTATTTTGTCTAGCTTTTCTTTGCTTTCAACATCTGCAGTAAAGAATTTACCAGGGACAAAGAATACCATCAACTCTTCTTCTAGGACATAGGACTATATTTGTACAAGTGTAAGATAGTAGGGAGCATCTAGCCCTATTCTCCTTCCTCATCTATCCTGGTCCTTTTGTTTTTTTTGGTGAGGCAATTGGGGTTAAGTGGCTTGCCCAGAATCACACAGGTAGTGAGTGTTATGTGTCTGAGCCCAAATTTGAACTCAGGTTGACCTGACTCCAGGGCCTGTGCTCTATCCACTGCTCCACCTGGCTGCCCCCATCCTGGTCCTTTTTGCCTATCCAAAACCTTTTCATCTTTCAAGACGGAGTTCAGCTCTCATCTTTCTATAAAACTTTTCCTGACTATTCTAATACACGTTGATTTCTCTCTTGCAGAACTCCTAGAGTATTTACAATTTCTACCACACAATTTAATACTGGTATAGCATGCTATGCTACACTACTGGCTCTCTAATAGTTTCATATTTTGTCTGTCAAATAAATTATATACTTCTTGAGGTCAGGAATTGATTCTTATGCTTCCTTTGTATCTCTCATAGCCTGGAGGTAAGTGCAGAAGCACTTGATAAATACTTATTAATTCAATCAATCAATGAATAAACATTTATTAAGTGACTATTATGTGCCAAGCACTGTGCTAAGGGCTGGAGATACAAATATGAAAAAAAGAAAGACAGTCCCTACCCTCAAGGAGTTTATAATCTAATGGAGGAAGAAAACACCAAAAAAAGAAAACTTAAAGGGGCGGGGCAAGGAAAAGAAGGTATCCACACCCAAGGGCATGGTGAAGTCAGCCAGAGAAGGCCCAAAGTAGTGCAGCCAGGTGAGAAATGAGGAGATATCTGAGCTGAGCTCTCTCCTTAAGTGGAGGTTTAGAGCTCATGACCTTCCCCACCCCCCACTACTATCAGAGGGGCAGAGGGCAGTGATGAGGTAGAGTCCCAAGGTATCCTAATAATGAGCTTTCTGGGGTGTAATGGAGAAGTCAGTCAGAGAAGTCCCAAAGTAGTACAGCCAGGTGAGAAATGATTATAATTTTTTTTTTTGGCTAGGCAATGGGGTTAAGTGACTTGCCCAGGGTCACACAGCTAACAAGTGTTAGGTATCTGAGGCCGCATTTGAACTCTGGTCCTCCTGACTCCAGAGCCAGTGCTCTATCCACTGTGCCACTTAACTGCCCTGAAATGATTAGTTATGAAGAAATCACTAGCTTTTTCTGTTTTGCTCCTTTTACATTTTTAGGCACTTATCGTTCTTTGTTTCCATAAGTTAAGCTCTTAGTTAACTAGGTAGATCAGTAAATTGCTTGCTGGGCCAAGAGTCAGGAAGATATGAGTTCAAATCCAACCTCAGATACTTACTAGCTGTCAGATTCTAGGCAAATCATCTAACCTGTTTGCCTCAGTTTCCTCAACTGTAAAATGGAGATAATAATAGTACCTACCTCCCAAGGTTGTTGGGAAAATCAAATGAGTTACTGTTTGTAAAGTACTTAGCACAGTGTCTGGCATAGTAGGCACTTAAATATATGCTTATTCCATTCTTCCCTTCCTGGTCCCTACTTGGCTACCCTTTAGGCTTTCTATCAACTTAATAGCAGGTAGCAGAAGAATTGAATTCTGAGAGCAATCAATAAATGTTTGCTGATGACATCGACAAACACGATGTGGACTTTAGTAAGGATTGTACTGTTTGTCTGCCAGAAGCTGCTATGCCACTGGCAGGCTTTATCGGAATTACTGTCTTAGCAATTCGTCACTACCAAAGTCCATTTTTCAGCATTATTTGAATGAGTCATTGTCATCTGTAGCCCAAGAAAGGAAAAAAAAAGAAAAAGAATGTGATAAGCGGGTTTCTGTCTGGTACAATCAGTATACAATCCCAGCTGGAATGATAGCATCATTTTAGATGCTAAAAGAGTAAGGCATGATTCATATTTCAGAAATAATGCTGTAAGACTAACATTTTGAAATCAAAGCTTGCCTTGTGTTTGCAAATGCACAGAGTCAGGACCATTTCAGTTGATTCAGGTATAAGAGAAGGTTGCACCCCTCTCCCCCTACCGCTTTTGGTCTTTAGATTGCAGAGTAAAGACCAGCGTTTTTCGGTAATCTAACTGAAATTTTCCCTAGGTCCTCGTCATCATGAGCTCTATCTATGTTGTGAGATAGTTGAGAAAAGCTCTCTCTCTATGGCACTTTTTGGCACACAGACTACACCAGTTTCAAAACTACAATAGAAGCAGAATCTCCAGGATTACACCTACCCTGGCTCCACCCCTCAACTCCTCTCACCAGTCTTGTCCACACTCCTGAATAGCCTGCGCGTGGATCTGCTTCCCCCACAGCCAATCAGCCATCATGTCCTGTTTTTCCCACCTTCATAGCATTTCTCATGTATGCTCCCTCCTGTCCTCTGATACCACCACCTTGCTAGTACAGGCCTTCATCACCTCCTGCCTGGACTATGGAAATAGTCTGCTGGGTAGTCTCCCTACCTCAAGTTAGTCCTCAATCTAGTCCATCTTTCACTCGCCACAATCATCTTCCTAGAGTCAGCACAGGGCTGACCACGTCACTTCCCTATTCAATAAACTTTACGGGCTTCCTATCACCTCCAGAATCAAATATAAACTCTCTTGATTGGCTTTTAAAGTCCTCTGTAGAGCAATTTGGAACTGTGCCCAGAGGACAATAAAACAGTGCCTTGATCCGGTAATACCACTACTAGGTCTATATTCCAAAGAAATCATAAAAAAAGGAGACAGGGTGGGGGGGAGAGAAGGACCTATATGTACAAAAATATTTATTGCGTCTCTTTTTGTAGTGGCAAAGAATTGGAAATTGAGGGGATGCCCATCAATTGGGGAATGGCCAAAGATGTTGTGGTATATGACTGTAATGGAATACTTTTATGCTATAAGAAATGACGAGCAGGATGATTTCAGAAAAAAAAAAAAACTGGAAAACTGATACAAAGCGAAGTGAGCAGAACCAGGAGACCATTGTACACATTGTACAACAATATGGTATAATGATCAACTGTGAATGACTTAGCTATTCTCAGCAATATAATGATTCAGGACAATTCCAAAGGACTTATGATGAAAAATGCTATCCACCTCCAGAGAAAGAACTGATGGAGTCTGAATGCAGATGTAAGCAGAATGTTTTTCACTTTATTTTTTTTATGGGTTTTTTTTTTGGTCCATGTTTTCTTTCACAACATGGAAAATATGGAAATATGTTTTGCATGATTGCACATATTTAACCTATATCAAATTTGTTACCATCACAGGGAGGGGAGAAGGGAGGGAGGGAGAGAATTTAGAACTCAAATTTTTAAAAAATGAATGTTAAAAATTGCTGTTGTATGAGATTGGGAAAAACATTATTATTTTCTAAAAAAACCCTCCATAATCTGGCCCTTTCTTACATCTTACTCTCATGTTCCTTACTTTGTTATCAAGTGACACTGACATCCTTACTATTCCTCCTACACAAGAAACTTCATCAATCAGTCAGTCACCTAGCATTCATTAAACATCTACTGTGTGCCAGGGACTGTGTAAGTTCTGGGCATACAAAAAAAGGCCAAAGACAACCCTTGCTGTCAAGGTGCTTCCAGTCTAACTGGGGAGACAACATGCAAAGCAGCCAGATGAAAACAAGCTATATGCAGGATGAATTGGAAATAATGAACAAAGACTCTAGAATTAAAAGGGATCATTAGGAAAGGCTTCTTCTAGGAGATGGGATTTTAGCTGGGACTTGAAGGAATCCAGAGAAGCCTGGAGGGAGAGGTGAGAAGAGAACATTCCAGGTACGGGGTCAACCAGTGAAAATGCCTGGTGTTACTAGAGATGGATTGACTTGTTTGTGGAACAGCAAGGAGATCACTGTCACTGGACTGAAAAACATATGGTGGGGGTGGGAGGAGAGGTCTGAGGAAAGATGGGGGAAGGAGAGATTGCCTATTGAATGCCAATAGGGGATTTTTTATTTGATATTTTTACTGTTTATTTTATTTTTATTGCAATCCAGGCATGAATACTATCTTCATTTGTTTTTTGTTTTTTCTTCTTGTGGTTTTTCTTTTTTGTTCTGCTTCTTCTTTTACAACATGACTAATGTGGGAAAATGTTTAACACGATTATACATGTATAACCTATATTAGATTGCTTGCTCTCTTGGGGAGGGGGGAGGAAAGAGAGGGAGGGAGAAATATGTGGAACTCAAAATCTTACAAAAATGAATGTTGAAAACTCTCTTTACATGTAACTGGAAAAATACTATTATGTGGAAAAAAATAGTCCTGGCATGAGATGCTAAAGACATAGGCCTTGGTAACAAATTAGATATGGTGGGGGGGATGTGACAGAAAGTGAGGAGTTGATGACCTCTAAGTTAGGCACCTGGGTGACTGGAAGGGTAGTAGTACCCTCAACTGTAACAGTTAGAAAAAGAGGAAGGTTTTGGGGAAAAGATAAGGAGTTCATTTTTTGATATGTTGAGTTTAAAATGTTTATGCAACATTCAGTTCAAGATGTCTAATAGGAAGTTGGAGATGCTCAATAAGACGTCAGAAGAGAGGTTATGGCTATATATATAGATTTGAGAATCATCAATATAAAGATGATCATTGAATTCATGGGAGATGATGAGATCACCAAATGAAATAGACTAGAGGGAACAGAAGGCCCAGGACACAGCCCTGTGGGACACCCCTATTTAGCAGACATGACCTGGATGAAGATCCAGTGAAGGAGACTAAGAAAGAATGGTAGGAGAACCAAGAAAGGGTAATAGAGAAGAGGGTGATGAACACTTATCAAAGGTTTCAGAGAGTTCAAGCAGGATGAGGATAGAAAAAAGGCCATTAGATGTGGCAATTAAGAGACCATTAGTAACTTTGGAGAGAATAACTGGTTGAATGAAGAGGTCAGAAGCCAGATTGGAGAGAATGAGAGGAAAGGAAATGGAGGCAGTCAGTGCAGACAGCCTTCTCAAGTTCAGCCAGAAAAAGGAAGAGCGAAACAGGATGAGAGCTAATAAGGATGGATAAATCAAGTGAGAGTTTTTTGAGGATGGGGGAGTCATGGGCATGGTACTAGGTTGTAGGGAAGCAGCCAACAAAAAACAGTCTAAAAATAAGGGAGAGGGTGGGGATGACAAAGGGGACAATCTGCTGGAGAAGGTAGGATGGAATGGAATCACTTGTGCATGTAGTGGGGTTTACCTTAGCAAAGAGAACAACCACCTCATTATTGGAGATGGGCAGAGGAAAAGAATGGCAGAAGGCAGCAGGGTGATGTGAGACAAAATGGTGAGTAGAGGGAGATCTTGGCAAATGGCTTTTTTTCTCAGTAATATAGGAGGCAAATTTCTCAGCTGAGATGGGGGTGGGGTTGGGGAAGCCATGGGAAGTTTGTGGAGGAAAGAAAACATTTGGAAGAATCTCCTAACTCCAAGGAGCTGTCTCCCTCCTCATTGCCACCTCCTAGCTTCCCTGGCTTCCTTCAAAGTCTTAGCTAAAGTCTCACCTTTTACAAGGAATCATTGCCATTCCCTCTTAATTTTAGTGCCTTCTCTAAATTGCTGCTATCCACAAGATTTATTTCCTTTTAGGAATATAGCAACAACATTCATAATCTCTGTGGGAGAGACTATAAAGATGATGTTATAGCAGGGAGATCCTAGACCTATGCAATCACCAGTTTAGAACAAGAAGAACAAAAAAAAAAAGTGGCAGTGAGAAAAGAGAACATCTAAAACCAGAAAAGATAAGCTCTATTTACAGCTCACTGTGTTCTTAGATCGTCTATCTTTTCTGTATTTAACTGCCTCTAGCTTTACAATGCACATAATGATGCTTGCTGGCAGTGAAAACAAGAATTCTATCCTGTCTGGGGACAGGAAAAGAGGGCATATACTGGCATTTTTAACCCAAGTTATAGCCGATCTCATTGAAATTTTAGAGATGTGCAATCCTAGGCAAATTAACTCCATAATAAAATCAAATTAAGTATTGATTTAAAAGTTACAAAATTTTTAAAGTAACTCAAATTATATCCCTCACACAAGTTGCTTTACAAAAGTTTAAAAAAATCGATCAATAAATATTTATTAAGTACCTACTGTGTTCCAGGTGGGGCAGCTAGATAGCTCAATGGATAGGGTGCTGGGCCTGGAGTCAGGGAAATCTGAGTTCAAATCCAGGCTCAGACACTTTATAGCAGTGTGACCCTAGGCAAGTTACTTAACTGCCTTAATCCACTGGAGAAGGAAATGGCAAACTACTCCAAACTGCTCCATGAGATCACCAAGAGTCAGACATGACCAAACAACAAATGTTCTAGGCATTGTGCTGGGCACTGCACTAAGTGTCCAAATATCCAAAAAGCTTAGGAATCATGACAAGGATTACAAAATAAGTGAAAAACTGACTGAGGATATGTAAATGTTATAAAACATATAATAGAAGTTTCAATTGAAAAATTACTGCTTCTTACTTCACACTTGACCATTACAAATATATTAATATGATTGAAAAATAACTTAAAACTAGCATCATATAATCAGTTCTATTGAAATCTGGCAGGATCATTGAGGTTAACAGTCTCAATCTGGCAAAAAAAAAAAATCATAGTTGATGACCACAGAAAGTCCTGACCTTGGTTTTATATCAGCAAGAAGTACTCCCTTGAGACCATGCTGAGCCTATCATGTCTCACTGCTCTGCATGTCATCAACTCCTGTAAGGTAAGCATCATCTTTAGCCTCCTGTGTTTTCCTTGGAATGTTCCACTCCAAGCATTAACCTCACTTAGTCCAATCTCATTTAGCTAATGAGATCTGATCCAGATTCATTGAGATTGTTTTTAGAACCCCCCTACTAGGTGATGTCCCTAGATACCAAGGACAGCTCACTATAATAGAAAAGATGAATGGATATGCTAGAGGCAGGGCTTGTGCTATCCTGCTGGTTTAAATGAGACCTAATATTCTTTCTATTATCCTTTTTGAGAATGATGATAATGGCCACATCTGGTATATAAGGACAGACAAGCACACAGATGATTATGCCACCTATAATTCACACATAGCCAGAGGCATAAAGCAGATAGTAGCAGACTGTAACAAGTTACAAATGAAAATTATGCAGGTGAATCAACATAAAAAATGCCATCAGAGAAATGTATAGCCAGAAAGAAAAGGCAAGTGACTTTCACAGGAGGAGTCAGTCAGTCAACAAGCAATTTTTAAGCTCTTACACATTACGTGCCCAGGCACAGCATTAAACTCTGGGAATAAAAACACAAAGCAGTACTCACCAAATTGATAACCAGATGCAGCATGGTATAGACAGAGTATTGGACTTGGAGTCGGGGAAACCTTGGATCTAATTCTGACATGATAGTGGCTATGTGACTTTAATCACTTAATCTCCCTGAGTCAAGCTTTCTTTTTCTATAAAATGGGAACAATAATTTCTACCTCATGAGGTTGTTGTGCAGATGAAATAAGATCATGTATGTAAAGCACTTTGCATGCCTTGAAGTGATATATGAGTGTCAGTGATTATTGTCACCAGTGGACAGCTCATACACTCTATTGCTATCTTCACATTGTCAAGGGAACCTGAGGAAAGCTCCCAGCAAGTCATGTGGACCCCTCTGGGAAATTTGTGGAAGGACATGGAAAAAAACAGATGGGCAGGAATGGATGGCTTGTGATTTATATCACTAGAGGGAGTAGCTACATTAATGAGATCACAGATCCATTGGAGCACTGGTGAATTTTTAAATGGAGAAGGAATAATTTAAAATAAGCTAAATCACTCTTTTTTCATCAGGAAAGACCCTGTGCTAGCTTTATATTCTATATTCCAGACATGTTCTCCTTTTGCTTAACTTCTCTACTGTTTTAGCTGATGTTCAAATTGGCTCTTACTCCCTGTTTCCCTCCCCCACATTCAAGAACCATAGAAAAATCAAGAGCCTCAAAAAATTCTCCAACAGAAAACCAAAGAGATTTCCTACAGAAAACCCTCTGTTTGCAGTTGCTCATTCTCCCATTTCTTTGTAAAATTCTTTTCTTGTTGGTGTTCCATATATGTTGCTCAGATTTATCATAATATACATCCAATTGTTGTTAGAATAAAGTACACTGGTTCATTTGCCCTCTCTTCTCCCCCTAAGTGACTCTCAGTCTAGTGCTAGGCATGGGTAAACTAGTTTCAGTCCTGGGGAAATCTAGCTCCTAAAGAGAGGGATAGAGTTTCTTAACAAATCCACATTGGGACCCTGGGTAAAAATTACTTAAAGCTTAGTTTTGGCTCATGACTAGGATTACCCCAAAAGTGGAGAGTGGAAAGGTACTCAATAAAAAAATATAAATCATGTATAGAACAGTATTTTTTTTGCTAAATAGTATTTTTTCAATTAAAAAAGGTAAAAAGATAGTTTTCAACACATTTTAAGCAAGATTTTGAGTTTCAAATTTTTTTCTCCCTCCCTTCTTCCTATCCCTTCTCCCCAATACAGTAAGCAATCTGTTATAACCTATAATAGGTTATAACATGTGTAACCAGGTAAACATAATTTCACATTAGTCATGTTGTAAAAGAAGAAACAGAACAAAAGGGAAAAACCATAAAAAGCAAAACAAAAAAACCCATGAAAATAGTATGCTTTGCTCTGCATTCAGACTCCATAGTTCTTTCCCTGGATGTGGATAGCATTTTCCATCATGAGCCTTTTGGAATTGATTTTATTACTGAGAAGAGGTAAGTCAATCATAATTGATCATTGTACAACGTTACTGTTACTATGTACAGTACCGTGTACTGGTTCTGCTCACTTCATTCAGCATCAGTTCATGTAAGTCTTTACAGGTTTTTCTGAAATCCACCTGCTCATCATTTCTTGTAGCACAATAGTATTCCATTACATTCATACCACGACATGTTTAGCCATTCCCCAATTTATAGGCATTCCCTCAATTTTTGATTCTTTGCCACCACAAAAAGAGCTGCTATAAATATTTTTGTACATGTAGGTTCTTTTCTCTTTTTATGATCTCTTTGGGACACACACCTAGTAGTGGTATTGCTGTATCAAAGGGTATGAACAGTTTGATTACCCTTTGAGCATATTTCCAAATTGCTCTCCAAAATGGATGGATCAGTTCACAACTCCACCAGCAATGCATCAGTGTCCCAATTTTCCCATATCTTCTCCAACATTTATCATTTTCCTTTTCTGTCATATTAGCCAATCTGATATGCATGAGATGGTACCTCAGAGTTGTTTTAATTTGCATTTCTCTAATCCATAGTGATTTAGAGCATTTTAAAAAATTTATTTATTTATTTTTAGTTTGCAACAATCACTTCCATAAGCTTTTGAGTTTTAAATTTTCTCCTCCTCCCTCCCCACCTCCCTCCTTGCCTCCCTCCCCAAGACAGCATGCAATTTGATATAGGCTCTACATATACATTCCTATTGAACATATTTTCACATTAGTCATGTTGTAAAGAAGAATTAGAACCAAGAGGAGGAACCACAAGAAAGAAGAAGAAACAAAACGGAAAAGGAGAGGAAAAAAAAAAAGCAAATTGTGTGCTTTGATCTGCATTCAGACTCCAAAGTTCTTTCTCTGGATGTGGATAGCATTTTCCATCAAGAGACTTTTGGAGATGTCTTAGATCCTTGCATTGCTGAGAAAAGTTAAGTCTATCAAGGTTAGTCATCACACAATGTGGCTGTCACTGTGTACAACATTCTCCTGGTTCTGCTCACTTCACTCAGCATCAGTCCATACAAGTCTTTCCAGGTTTTTCTGAAGTCCGCTTGCTGATATTTCTTATGGCACAATAGTATTCCACTGTATTCATATACCACAACTTGTTCAGTCATTCCCCAATTGATGGGTATCCCCTCAATTTCCAATTCTTTGCCACCACAGAAAGAGCTGCTATAAACATTTTTGTACATGTGGGTCCCTTTCCCATTTTTATGATCTCTTTGGGATACAACCAGATTTAGAGCATTTTTATATGACTATAGATAGCTTTAATTTCTTCATCTGAAAACTGCCTGTTCATATCCTTTGACCATTTATCAATTGGAGAATGACTTGCATTCTTATAAATTTGACTCAGTTCTTTATATATTTGAGAAATGAGGACTTTATCAGAGACACTTGCTGTAAAAATTGTTCCCCATCTTTTTGCTTTCCTTCTAATCTTGGTCATGTTGGTTTTGTTTGTGTAAAACCTTTTTAATTTAGTGTAATCAAAATTATTCATTTTACATTTCATAATGTTCTCTATCTGTTTTTTGGTCATAAATTCTTCCCCTCTTCATAGATATGATAGGTAAGCTAATCCTTGCTCTCCTAATTTCCTTTATGTCTAAGTCACATACCCATTTTGACCTTATCTTGGTATGTGGTATGAGATGTTGGTCTATACCTAGTTTCTGCCATACTATTTTCCAGTTTTCCCAGCAATTTTTTGTCAGATAGTGAGTTCTCACCCCAGAAGCTGGAGTTGTTGGGTTTATAAAACAGTAGATTACTATAATCATTAACTGCTGTGTCTTATGTACCTAACCTATATCGTTTATCCACCACTCCATTTCTTAGCCAGTACTACATAGTTTTGATGATTGTTGCTTTATAATATTGTTTTAGATCTGGTATAGCTAGGCCACCTTCCTTTGCATTTTTTAAATTAATTTCCTTCATATTCTTGACCTTCTGTTCTTCTAGATGAATTTTGTTATTAATTTTTCTAGCTCCATAAAATAATGTTTTGGTAGTTTGATTGGTAAGGCACTGAATAAGTAAATTAATTTAGGTAGAATTGTCATTTTTATTATATTAGCTCAGTCTACCCATGAGCAATTGATGTTTTTCCAATTGTGTAAATCTGACTTCATTTGTGTAAAGTGTTTGTAATTGAGTTCAAATAGTTCATGGGTTTGTCTTGGCAAGTAGACTCCCAAATATTTTATATGGTCTACAATTATTTTAAATGGAATTTCTCTTTCTATCTCTTCTCACTGAGCTTTGTTGGTGATATATTGAAATGGCAATGATTTGGGTGGATTTATTTTATATCCTGCAACTTTGATAAAGTTGTTAATTATTTCAAGTAGTTTTTTAGTTGATTCTCTAGGATTTTCTAAGTATGCCATCATATCATCTGCAAAGAGTGATAGTTTTGTTTCTTCATTGTCTGGTCTAATTCCTTCAATTTCTTTTTCTTCTCTTGTCGCTAAAGCTAACATTTCTAGTACAATATTGAATAATAGTGGTGATAATGGACATCTTTGTTTTACCCCTGATCTTTTTGAGAAGGCTTCTAGCTTATCCCCATTATGGACAATGCTTGCTGATGGTTTTAGATAGATACTACTTTTCATTTTAAGGAAAGCTCTATTTATTCCTATACTCTCTAGTGTTTTTAATAGGAATGGGTGCTGTATTTTGTCAAAAGCTTTTTCTGCATCTATTGAGATAATCATATGATTTCTGTTGGTTTTATTATTAATATGGTCTATCATGCTAATAGTTCTTCTAATATTGAACCAGTCCTGCATTCCTGACATAAATCCCACCTGGTCATAGTGTATTATCCTCATAATAAATTGCTGTAATCTCTTTGCTAATATTTTACTTAATATTTTCATATTAATATTCATTAGGGAAATTGGCCTATGATTTTCTTTCTCTGTTTTGACTGCTCCTGGTTTAAGTATCAGCACCATATTTGTGTCATAAAAGGAATTTGGTAGAACTCCTTCTTCACCTATTTTCCAAATAGTTTATATAGTATTGGAATTAATTGTTCTTCAGATGTTTGGTAGCATTCACTTATAAATCCATCTAGCCCTGAAGATTTTTTCTTAGGGAGTTCATTGAAGACTTGTTCAATTTCTTTTTCTAAAATGGGGTTATTTAGCAGAAACTAGACATAGAGCAGAATCTTATGCCATATATCAAAGTAAAGTCAAAATGGGTACACAATTTAGATATAAAGGCTGATGCTATAAGCAAACTGGGAAAACAAGAAATAGTTTACCTGTCAGATTTATGGAGAACCAAAGAATTTATGACCAAGTAAGAGATAGAGAACATTATGAAATTCAAAATGAATAATTTTGATTATATTAAATTGAAAAGTTTTGCACAAACAAAGGCAATGCAACTAAGATTAGGAAGGAAGCAGAAAACTGGGAAAGAATTTTTACAACTAGTGTCTCTGACAAAGGCCTCATTTCTAAAGTATATAGAGGATTAAGTCAAATTTATGAGAATACAAGTCATTGCTCAATTGATAAATGGTCAAAGGATATGAACAGGCAGTTTTCATATGAAGAAATTAAAGCTATCTATAGTTATATGAAAAAATGCTCTTGATCACTATTGATTAGAGAAATGCAAATCAAAATAATTCTGAGGTACCACATCACACCTATTAGATTGGCTAACGTGACAAAACAGGAAAATGATAAATGTTGGAGAAGATGTGGGAAAATTGGAACCTTAATGCCTTGTTGGTAAAGTTGTGAACTGATCCAACCATTCTGGAGAGCAATTTGGAACTATGCCCAAAGGGCTATAAAAATATTCATACCCTTTGACCCAGCAATAGCACCTCCAGGGCTGTATCCCAAAGAGATCATAAAAATGGGAAAAGGACCCACATGTACAAAAATATTTATAGCAGCTCTTTCTGTGGTGGCAAAGAATTGGAAATTGAGGGAATGCCCATCAATTGGGAAATGGTCAAAGATGTTGTGGTATATGACTGTGATGAAATACTATTGTGCTATAAGAAATGATGAGCAGGATGATTTCAGAAAAACCTGGAAAGACTTGTATGAACTGATACTGAGTGAAGTGAGCAGAACCAGGAGAACATTGTACACAGTAACAGCCACATTGTGTGATGACAAATTTTGATAGACTTGTCCTTCTCAGCAATCTAAGACATCTTCAAAAGTCTCATGATGGAAAATGCTAACCACATCCAGAAAAAGAACTATGGAGTCTGAATGCAGATCGAAGCACACAATTTGTTCTTTTTTTTTCTCCTGTTTTGTTTTGTTTCTTCTTTCTTGTGGTTCCTTCTATTGGTTCTAATTCTTCTTTACAACACGACTAATGTGAAAATATGTTTAATAAGAAGGTATATGTAGAATCTATATCAAATTGCATGCTGTCTTGGGGAAGGTGGTGGGGAGGAAGGGGGAGAAAAATTTTAAACTTAAAAGCATATGGAAGTGAAACTAAAAATAAATTAATTAAAAAAATAAAATGGGATTATTTGAATAGTTTATTTTCCCTTCTGTAAATCTGGATAATTTATATTTTTGTAACTATTTATCCATTTCACTTAGATTGTCAGATTTATTGGCATACAGTTGGGCAAAATAGCTTTTATTTTTGCTTTAATTTCCTCTTCATTGGTGGTGAATTCACCCTTTTAATTTTTTATACTCATAATTTTATTTTCTTCTTTCTTTTTTAAATCAAATTAACCAAGGGTTTATCTATTTTGTTGTTTTTTTTTCATAAAACTAGTTCTCAGTTTTTTTAGTTCAATAGTTTTCTTACTTTCAATTTTATTAATCTCTCCTTTGATTTTCAGAATTTCTAATTTTGTATTTAATTGGAGATTTTAAACTTGTTCTCTTTCTAGTTTTACTATTTGCATACCTAATTCATTGATCTGCTTTTTCTCTGTTTTATTCATATAAGCATTTAAAGATATACAGTTTCCCATTAGAACTTCTTTGGCTGCATCCCAGAGATTTGGGTATCTCATTGATAATAATTAATAATCTCATTATTGTCATTCTCTTTAATGAAATTATTGATTGTTTCTATGATTTATTGTTTGACCCACTCATTCTTTAGGGTTAGATTATTTAGTTTCCAATTATTTTTTAATCCATCTTTCCATCGCCTTTTCTTACATGTAATTTTTATTGCATCATGATCTGAAAAGGAAGCATTTAATATTTCTGCCTTTCTGCATTTGATTGTGAAGTTTTTATGCCCTAATACACGGTCAATTTTTTGTGTAGGTGCCATGTATCCTCATTCGATTTTCTCCAGAGGGCTATCATATCTAACTTTTCTAAAATTCTATTCACCTCCTTAACTTCTTTCTTGTTTATTTTGTTGTTAGATTTATCTAGTTCTGAGAAGGGAGGTGGCTGAGGTCTCCCCACTAGTATAGTTTTACTGTCTATTACTTCCCGTGACTCATTTACCTTCTCCTCTAAGAATCTGGATGCTATACCACTTGGTGTATATATGTTTATTATTGATATTACTTCATTATCTATGGTAACTTTTAGCAAGATGCAATTTCCTTCTTTGTCTCTTTTAATTAGATCTATTTTTTCTTTTGCTTTGTCTGACATCAGGATTGCTACCCCTGCTTTTTTTTTTTTTTACTTCAGCTGAAGCATAATATATTCTGCTCTAGCCTTTTACCTTTACTCTCTGTGTGTCTCTGTGCTTCAAATGTATTTCTTGTAAACAACATATTGTAGGATTCTTGTTTTTAGTCCACTCTGTTATTTGCTTCCATTTTATGGGAGAGTTCATCCCATTCACATTCACAGTAATAATTACTAACTGTGTATTTCCCTCCATCCTATTTTCCCCTTTTTTATACTTTTCTCTCTCCTTTCACTCTACCTCTCCCTATCAGTGTTTTGCTTCTAACCACCTGCCTCCTCCAATCTGCTCTCCCTTCTATCAACCCCCTCCCTTTTCTTTCCCCTTTCCCCTCCTACTTCCCTATAGAGTAAGATAGATTTCTTTACCCAACTAAGTTTGTATGTTATTCCCTCTTTGAGCCAAACCTGTTGAGAGTCATGTTCAAATGATGCTCTCCCCTTCCTTTCTTTCTACTGTAATAGGTCTTTCATGCCTCTTCATGTGATATAATTTATCCCATTTTGCCACTCCCTTCCTCTTCTCCCAGTACAATCCTTTCTTTCACCCCTTATTTTTTTTATCATCACATCAAAGTCAACTTGTACCCACACCCTTTGTGTAAGTATACTCCTTCTAACTGCCCTAATAGAGATTCAGTTTTAAGAGTTACAAGTATCATCTTCCTATGTAGGGATGCAAACAGTTTTACCTTATTAAATACCATTTTTTTTTCTTTCCTGTTCACCATTTTGTACTTCTCTTGAGTCTTGAATTTAAAGATCAAAATTTCTGTTCAGCTCTGGTCTTTTCATCATGAAAGTTTGAAAGTCTCCTATTCATTGAATATTCATCTTTTCCCCTGAAAGATTATACTCAGTTTTGCTGGGTAGTTGATTCTTGCTTGTAATCAAAACTCTTTTTTACTTCCCATAATATCATATTCCAAGCCCTCTGATCCTTTAATGTAGAATCTGCTAAGTTCTGTGTAATTCTGACTGTGCTTCCATGATATTTGAATTGTTTCTTTCCGACTGCTTGCAGTATTTTTACCTTTAGCTGATAGTTCTGGAATTAGGCTATGATATTCCTTGGAGTTTTCATTGTACTGGGAAAAGAAAGGGGGAGGCAGAATGGGGTAAATTATATCACATGAAGAGGCATGAAAGACCTATTACAGTAGAGGGAAAGAAGGGAGGGGGTGAACATTGTTTGAACCTTACTCTCATTGGGTTTGGCTCAAAGAAGGAATAATATACACACTTAGTTGGGTAGAGAAATCTATTTTACTCTACAGGGAAGTAGGAGGGGAAAGGGGAAAGAAAAGGAAGGGGGGCTGATAGAAGGGAGTACAGATTGAAGGAGACAGTGGTCAGGACTCTTTCAGGAGTGATTGGTGGACTCTTGTAATGACTATTTTACTCTCTAGTTCTAGGATATCAGGGCAGTTTTCCTTGATAATTTCTTGAAAGATGCTCTCCATGCTCCTTTTTTGATCATGGCTTTCAGGTAGTACGATAATTCTTAAATTATCTCTCCTGGATCTATTCTCCAGGTCAGTTGTTTTTCCAATGAAGAATTTTCTTCTATTTTTTCATTCTTTTGATTTTGTTTGACTGATTCTTGATGTCTCATAGAATCATTAGCTTCTTCTTGCCCACTTCTCATTTATAAGGAATTATTTTCTTCAGTTAACTTTTGTACCTCCTTTTCCATTTGGCCAGTTCTACTTTTAAAGAAGTTGTTTTCTTCAGTGGATTTTTTTCCCCATTTGGCCAATTCTATTTTTTTAAGGAGTTTTATTTCAGTCAATTTTTGTGCTTCCTTTTCCAAGCTGTTGACTTTTTTTTTCATAATTCTCTTGCATAACTCTCATTTCTTCTCCCAATTTTTCTTCTACCTCTCTTACTTGATTTTTAAAATTCTTTTTGAGCAATTCCAAGAGGACTTTTTGGGCTTGAGACCCATTCATATCCTCTTTGAGACTTTGCACATAGGCATTTTGACATTGTTGTTTTCTTCTGAGTTTGTGTTTTGATCTTCTCTATTGCCACAGTAGTTTTCTATGGTCAGGGCTCTTTTTTGTCTTTTGCTTGTTTTTAAAAGTTGAGCTCTGTTCCTGGGGCACAGAGGGCATTGTCCCAAGCTTCTTGCACTGGGACAGTTATTTATTTCTTACACACAAAATCAGTGCTTAACAGAAGATACTCACAAGAACATGATAACAAAGACTTAAACAAGTAACAGTAACAACTTACAACTACCATTATATTCTCCTGAGAGGTTGAGGCTCAAAACGTCAAACACGAAGCAGTTTGCAGGACAGTTGAATTGACATTTCATCTTCAACTTGACTCTCTACTCTTTTTCTCAAGGCCCATAGTGAGGCCAAGGGGTTAGGTTTATCATCTTGCTGGTGGTCATCTTCTTTGATGTAAAAAAAAAATCCTCCTATGGCCAGACAGTTCCGAATGAGAAACCCAGGATAAGGCTGCCTCCAAGGTTGGATACATTTATTTTGACATCATTATTCAGTCACCTGTGTTCAGAGAGCAAAATACAGATTTGAAAAGGCATCCAGGGTCTAAACGTCTAGACTCAGTTCACCTAACTCAGTTCACCTCTGCTCTAGCTTCCACATGGGAATAGTTTGAATTTCTTCTAGGGTTGGGGAACAGGCACCAAACCCTCCCCTATGTCTTCAGGGAGCAGCTCAAAGTTAATTTTTTTAAAGTCCCCTGAATGGACCATTTTTCCTGGCTTAGTCACCAGTCCTCTCTGATGAAACTTTGATACCTTTTCCTCCCTGCAGCCATCACTGGGTGCAAGAATAACAGATCATTCAAAGTTTGCTGCGTCATTCTGCATAAGCCCTCCAGGACTGAACCACATGTTTCCCTGTAAATAGCTATGGCACAGACTCCCTGTGGGCGTGCTCTAGCCGGAGAAAACCAGGAGGCCTACTATTTACCCTTCCCCCACCCCATTACACACGTATTATTTTTAAAAATTTTATTTTATTTTCAAATGAAGTTGCATCTTCTTTCCATCCTACCTCCTGTCCTCCCCCACAATGAGAAGGAAAGAAAAAGAAGGCCCCAGTTACAAAATTTTTTGTTTTTGGTCAGTTAGGGTTAAGTGATTTGCCCAGGGTCACACAGCTAGGAAGTGTCTGAGGCCAGATTTGAACTCAGGTCCTCCTGACTTCAGGGCTGGTGCTCTATCCACTATGCCACCTAGCTGCCCCACAAATATATATTGTCAAGAAAAACAAATGCCCACCTTGCCCATGTCCAAAAAGTATATCTCAATCTACTCTTTGAGTCCATGACCTCTGTTGGGAGATGGGTAACAAACACGCATCATATACACTTGAACTATGGGTCCTCCGTTACTCAGTTTTCTTCTGTGCTTTTGAGAGTCTTTGTTGCCCAGATTCTTGTCCTTGAGGTTGTTAGTCCCAGATGTTCAGTTGTTCCCTCTGTTTTTCCTCAGCCAGCCCCCCAACACTAGGTAGCACAGTGGATAGAGTACTAGCCCTAAAGCCAAAAAGACCCAAGTTCAAATCCAGTCTTGGACACTGACTAGCTGTGTGACTGTGAGCAAGTCACTTCATCTCTGTTTGCCTCAGTTTCCTCTTTGTTAAAATGGGGATAATAATAGGCCTCCCAGGGTTGTTGTGAGAATCAGATGAGGTACTACTTGTAAAGTAGTTAGCGCAGTGCATTGCACATAGTAGGTGCTATATAAATATTATTGTTATTATTATTAATCAATCACCTAATCTATCAATCAAAAGCATTTATCAAACACTAGCTATGGATTAGGCACTGGGCTAACTGCTTAGACACAAAAAAAAATTAAGAACATTCACTGCTCTCAAGGAACTTATGTTCTAAGGGGAAATAACATATATTTAAGTAGGCATATGCAAGAGTACAGAGTACTCATACAGAGTGGGGGGAAGGTATTCTGAGCAGGGAAGGTGCTAGCTACTGGAGAGTCTGGGAAAGGCCTCCTAAAGAAGGTGATATCTGGCCTGAGTCTTCAGAGAAGTAAGAGAGTCTAGGAAGTGAAGGTAAGGAAAGAGAATGTTCTAGGCATGGGGGATGGCCAGTTAGAAGTCATGATAAGAGTAGATGGAGCATCCTGGGTAAGGCCACAGCAAGGAGGCCAGCATGGCTGGATGTAGGGTGTCTAGAGGGGAGTAATATGACTGGAAAACAGGAGTGTTATTGAGCCAGCTCGAATGAGTATCCAGAGCTGATTGTTAAAAATTTTCACTGTGAGCATTTATGCCTTGGAAATTGGAAATTACTGCAAATTAGGGCTTGACCTATTGTTTTGTTGATTGTTTAGATTTAAGAAAAGTGATGGAGAAAATATTAAGTAATGCAAACTAAACTTAAGTATGTCTTATATGAATTTCCTTCCTTCCTTCCTTCCTTCCTTCCTTCCTTCCTTCCTTCCTTCCTTCCTTCCTTCCTTCGTTCCTTCCTTCCTTCGTTCCTTCCTTTCTTTTTCTTTTTCTTTCTTTCTTTCTTTCTTTCTTTCTTTCTTTCTTTCTTTCTTTC
>NW_020954723.1:28601629-28610834 GCF_900497805.2 Vombatus ursinus
TTCTTTCTTTCTTTCTTTCTTTCTTTCTTTCTTTCTTTCTTTCTTTCGGGAGCTGGTTGTTAAATATTTACCTGTATACCTTTACTGGAAAGAGGGGCAAGGGATAGTTGTGAAAAGTTATAAATGCAAAGGAATTTACATATGGTTCTAGAAGTAATAGAAAGCAAGTGGAGTAAAATGATGATGGGGAGGGATGGTGATGGGTGATGGTGGTATGTGTGTACCATGATCAGTCCTTTGCTGTAGGGAAATCACTGGCAGCTCAGTGGAGGATGGGTTGGAATGAAGAAAGATTTGGGTCAGAGAGAACAATTAAGACATTATTGCAGTAGCCAGGCAAAAGGTGATGTAGACCTCACCTAAGGTGGTGGTCATGTGAATCAAGAGAAGGGAGAGATAAAGAGAGATTAAGATGGTAGAAGTGACAAGATTTAGCAATTGATTGGATGTGAGATGAGAGAATGAGGAATCAATATGCCATCAGGGTTGAGAACTTGGGTGATTAGAAGAATGGTTATGCCCTTCTCAGAAACAGGGAAGTTTAGAAAAGGGATGATTCTTTAGGGATATTGAGTTCTGGTTTTGACATTTCAAGTTTGAGATGTCTAAGTAGGAGATGTCCAAGAGGTAGGTGGTAATGTGAATGGGCTCAAGAGAGAGGTTAGGCCTAGATATATAGATCTAGGAATCATCTGAGATAGTTATTGAATCCATAGGAGCTGATAAGATCAAGTGAGCTAGTACAGAGGGAGAAGAGAAGAAGGTCCAAGATGGAGCTTTGAGGGACACCTACAGTAAAGGGACATGACATGAATGAAAATCTGACAAAAGAGGCTGAGGAGGGATTAGATAGGTAGGAAGAGAACCAAGAGATATCAGTATCATAAGAACCCAAAGATGAGAAAATATATAGAAGGAAAGGATGATCAACAGAGTTAAATGCTGCAAAGAAGTCAAGAAGGATGAGAACTGAGAAAAGGTCATTAGTTAAGTCAGTTAAATTAATAGGTCATTGGTAACTGCTTGGGCTTCTTTATTTGGGCTGACCTGACATTTTGATTTTCTCTCTCTCTCTCTCTCTCTCTCTCTCTCTCTCTTTTCCTTTCCTCCCTCCCTCCCTCTCTCTCTCTCTGTCTCTGTCTCTGTCTCTCTGTCTCTGTCTCTCTCCCTCTATTCATTCACTTATTTATTCTTAATCTGCACCTGGCACTAACCCACCACTGGTCCTGGTCACAGTATTTATATGTATCACAGACTGGAAAGACTGGTCTGTTGCTGACCCTCCCCACCCCCCAGTCTGACTCAGACTCTTTGTTAGTTTGGTGGGTAGAGGGGGAGGGAAGGCAAGGCAGCTGGACCAAAGGGGGGGAATAGAGCAGGTGTAGCCTGGCTTTTGCAGTGGGAGAGTGCCACTGGTTCCACATACACATACTGTCAACTTTAATTAAGCAGTAGAGGCATTCAATCTCTGGTGTATGTGATATTTCACACAAAACCCTGTTGTTCCATCCAAAATCACAGCATCTCAGAGTTGGTAAGGACTTTCAGGGGTTTTCTGGTCCAATTTGTCCTTTTGAAGAATGCTTTTTGGGGCAACAAGGGGACATCCAACTTCCTTTTGAATGCCTCCAAGTCCCAAGGAATGCACTACGTCCAGGGGCAGCCCAGTCCTCTTTCAGAAAGCTCTAATGAGTAGGACATTTCCCCTGTCACCCAGCTAAAATATACCTTTGTTAACTTCGATCACTTGCTCCTACTTATGCCCTATGGGCCTGTTTTCTCATCTGTCAAATGAGGAGGATAGATTGGGTGATCCCTGGATCTAGCTCTGAATCTTTTATCCTGTAAACTTTTATGCAAGAACAAATCTAATCCTTTTTCCAAAAGACAGCTGGTTGCCAAATGCCCCCTAAAACTTTTCTTCTTCAGGCTAAAGTATAATTCCTCTCGTCCTTATCTTCTTTATCTGTAGAATGGTCCTATTTGCAATCTCGAAGATCCTTTGAGCTCTAATTCTATATTTCAAATGATCCTTCTGTGGCGTGGTCTATGGTCACCTTCCCCTTTCCTGCTGCTCTCCTTTTCTCCTTTTCATCAATGTCCTTCCTAAAAGTGTGGTGTCCCAATCTGAATAGCCCTGACATGGAATGACATTGGCAGAGTATGGCAGGACTATTACTTCTTATCCTCAGGCTACTCCCTTACCCCTTTATTTTTAAACATTTTCTTGTTTTTATTATGAACTTGACCAACTTTTACAACCATGAGCATTTCCATATACAAAGAAGAACCTTCAAAGATGGTTGTATATGAGACCAAGAATTATATACAACTTGGATTTTAGTATTTGTCATATGTAGTACCAACACTGCCCTGTTTGATTGTGTCACCTTCTGGACCATCTTCTGCTGTCTTCTTCTTCATATTTTAAAAATATTTCATTGACTCTCTTTTCTTCTTTTTATGTTAATGTTATAGACTTCTCCAGTTTCCTCCCATCACTCCTTTCTTTCCTCTCTCAAGTAAAAGCTCTCCCTTGTAACAAGTAAGTCTAACCAAGCAAAATACATCCACATATTAGTCGTATCTGAAGATGGTTGGTCATTGATCATAGGTTTTAAGTCTTACACGGTTGTTTTCCTTTATAATGTTGTAGTCACAGTATAAAGAGACAGTTAGGTGGTACAATGAATAGAGTGTCATGCCTGGAGTCTGGAAGACTTGAGTTCAAATCTGGTCTCAGACAATTACTAGCTGTGTGACCCTAGGAAGTCACTTAACCCTGTTTGCCTCAGTTTCTTAATCTGTAAAGTGAGCTAGAGAAGGAAATGACAGTCCAATATCTTTGCCAAGAAAATTCCAAATAGGGTCACAAAGAGTTGGACACAACTAAAAACTACTAAACAACAACAACGTCATAGTATAAACTGTTATACTGGAACTGTTTGTATCATTCTGTATTAGTTTACACAAGGCTTAACTAGGTTTCTTTGAATCCACTCCCTTCATCATTTCTTAGCTTCTGGTTGCTAATCAGCCTGCTTGCATCTCAACAAGGGGCTGTTTCTTTTGCTGACACCGTTACCCCTAGGAGTGAAGGGCAGGGGCAAGAAGCCATCCCAGAAAAAGACATGTTGCCCCTTTGGGAGCCAGGAGAGGAGGTCAGATTTTCTCTCTCTCTCTTTTTTTTAATGGTAATTGTGTTATATAGTCTTATATGATCTTGAGTGTGGTGCCTTAGTACCGGAACTCTTTTTTGTGACCACTTGCAGCATTTTTACTTTGATCTGGGAATTCTAAATCTTGATTATGATATTTCTGGTAGTTTTCAACTTTGGATTTCTTTCAGAAGGTAAGCAGTAGATTCTTTCTATTCTCACTTTGCTTCTTTGGTATCACCTACATTTCCTGTTGTGCTTCTGTCTATTTCCTCCCAGAGAGTGATCCTTTTTTTTTTTTTTTTTGGTGAGACAGTAGGGTGAAGTGACTTGCCCAGGGTCACACAGCTGGTAAGTATCAAGTGTCTGAGGCCAGATTTGAACTCAGGCCTTCCTAAATCCAGGGCTAGTGATCTATCCACTGCGCCATCTAACTGCCCCAGCCATCCCTTATAATAAAGAACTTTAAAAGAAGAAGAAAATAAGTTCAATAAAGCTGGAGGCTCAAAGTTAGGAAAGAGAGTTATTGGTTCATTTTTATAACTTCCTAGAGCAGAGAGAATACTTTTATTAGGATTTCTCTAGGTCAATGGTTCTAAAACCTTTTGGTTTTAGGATCCCTTTACACTCTGAAAAACTACTGGGGACTTCAAAAAGCTCTTGCGCATGTGAATTATTTCTATGGATATTTACTGTTTTATATTACATTAATACATGATAATTTCTTCAGCCATTCCCAAATTCATAGACTTCTTTCTAGTTCTTTGCTACAACAATAAATGTAGCTATAAATATTTGCATATATGTATATGTGTGTTTTTTCTCCTTCTGACTTCTTTGGAGTATATGGATAGTAGTAGTATTACTGAAACCAACGTGTGCCTAGTTTATGACTTTTTTTTTTTTTGGTATACTTCCCTTTGGCTGAACCAATTTGCAGCTGTGCGTTTTTGTGTATGTCCTCTGAAAATCTGTCCAACAATTACCATTGTTTTTTCTCATCATCTTTGCCACTCTGATGGGTATGAGGTAGTACCTCTCAGTTGTTTTATTTTCTTCTATCTTAAATTAGTGATTTGGAGCATTTTTCATATGACTATTGATAATTTGCATTTCCACTTTTAAGAATTGCAGATTTTATGATGAGCAGGCAGACTTCAGAAAAACCTGGAAAGACTTGTATGGGCTAATGGTGAGTGAAGTGAGCAGAACCAAGAGAACATTGTACACAGCAATAGCCACATTTGTGTGATGACTAACTTTGATAGACTTAACTCTTCTCAGCAATGCAAGGATCTAAGACATCTCCAGAAGTTTCAAGATGGAAAATGCTATCCATATACAAAGAAAGAACTATGGAATTTGAACGCAGATTGAATCATACTATTTGTTCTTTTTTTCTTGTTTTGTTTTATTTCCTCTTTCTTATGGTTCCTTCTATTGGTTCTAATTCTTCCTTACAACAAGATTAATGTGAAAATATGTTTAATAGTAATGTATATGTATAGCCTATATCAAATTATGCACCATCTTGGGGAGGGAAGTACAAAGGGAGGGGGAGAAAAATTTAAAACTCAAAAGCTTATGGGAGTGATTATTGATAAAATAAATTAATAAAAGAAGAATTGCAGATTTATATCCTTTGGCTATTCATTAAGTAATGGTTTTTATTCTTATACATTTACATCTATTTTTTAATTTATCTTGGGAATCACATTTTCTTTTTTTTTTAGGCAATTGGGGTTAAGTGACTTGCCCAGGGTCAAACAGCTAGTAGGTGTCTAGTGTTAAGTCTGAGGCCAGATTTGAACTCAGGTCCTTAAAGGAACTTCAAAAGAAAAAAAAACTCCAGGCCCAGATGGGTTTATCCTATAAAACTTCCATGAAAACAATATGATCCTAACAGCCAAATCCATCCACTGCGACACCTAGCTGCTCCCAGAATTACACTTTTTTAGAGAGATTTGTAGCAAATATTTTTTGCAGTTAGTTTCCTTTCCAATTCAAGCTACATTAATTTTGTGCAAAACTTTCAAATTTCAAGTTTATATAATGAAAACTGTCTATTTTTATCTCCTGTGATCTTCTCTATTCCTTTTTTTTTAAATCAAGAACTTTTCCCCTATCCATAGCATTGAAAGGTATTCTCTTTCCTTCTCTAATTTGTTTATAATATAATCTTTTATATATAAGCTATTTATCCATTTGGAGTTTATTATGGTACATAGTGTGAGTTGTGATTTGCAGCCTAATTTCCAGTTTTCCAGCAGTTTTTGCTGAACGTTTCAGTACTAGAGGTAGCTCTCTATGATGACAAATTGCTGAGAACATGCCAACCTGAATTGGTAGATGGAGATTCTTCATCCAGGAGTTCCTTATATTAGTGAAATCACAGTTTCAGGCCTTATCCCCATGGTACTAATATGGTCTGTTATGTCTTTACTAATATTGAACCAACCCTCAGTGCTTGATATAAATACAACCTGCCCGTAGAGTATAATATTTTTAATATGTTACCGTACCCTCTTTGCTAATATTTTATTCAATATTTTCTTATTTTATCTCTCCCTGATTTGGCTGTTAGGATCTTAGTGTTTTCATGGAAGTTTTATAGGATAAACCCATCTGGGCCTGGGTTTTTGTTTTTTTTTTTTTGTTTTGGAGTTCCTTTAAGGATTATCAGATTTCTTTCTTTGAGATTAATTTATTTGAATTATATATTTTTGTTTTGTTAACCTAGATAATTTGAATTTTTGTAAGTATTAATGCATTTCAATTAAGATATCAGTTTTGCGGATATATAATTGGGCAAAATAGTTTCTAATAATTTCTATTTTCCTCTAATAATTTTCCTTTCTTCTATCTTGACAATTTGATTTTCCTCTCTCTTTTAGCAAAATCAAATTACCTAATGGTTTGTCTTATTTCACTACCTTTTTCTTTTTAGAAAACAGCTCAGAATTTTATTTATCAATTCAATGTTTTTCAAAATTTCTATTTTTTGTTTTCAGTTTCTTTTTGATTTGTTGCTTTTTCTTTATTCTACAGTTTTTTAGTTGTAGGTTCAATTCCCTGATCTGTTCTTTTTCTCTTTTGTTGATGAAAGTGTTTAGAATTATAATTTCCCCCTAAGGATTGCTTTGGCTATATCCCAAAAGTTTTAGTATATTATCTTATTATTGTTATTTTCTTTTATGCAATTATCTATTGTTTATGTGATTTACTCTTTCATTCACATATTCTTCAGCATTAAATTATTTAGTCATTTGAGTTTGAATCTTTTCTTCAAATTACATTTATTGATTATAATTTTTTATATCGTGGTCATAAAATTAGGTCAATTTTTGTAAAAGTGCTAACTACAGCTTATAAATAAGTACAATCTTTTCAATTTCTGATTAGTCTGTGCCATTTTCTGTGTGTATATGTTATAGATCTATATGTAGACACACATACATATATGTATCTGTATGTATATATGTGTATGTGTATATATACATGTGTATGTATGCATGCTTATGGAGGAAGCTTCAAGTAGTGATACAGAGCTGGCCTGGGAGCCAGAAAGATTTTGTTCAAATCCTGCCTCTGACACATACTGCTTTATGACCCAGAGTAAGTCACATGACCTCTCAGTTCTCTAGGCAACTCTCTTAAACTATAAATTCCAGAGAAGGGGCCAGCCTACATGGGCAGAGTTTCTTCTCCTGGGAGTTCGCTATCCCAGTGAAATCACAGGGCAGGTCCTTATCCCTATCAACTCATTGTCTATTTAATAACAAGGTTCTTAATCTTTTTTTGTGTAACGGACCCTTTTGCTCTCTGGTGAAGTCTACGGACCCTTTGTTAGAATAATGTTTTTAAATATATAATGTAAAATGTGTAGGACTATAAAGGGAACTAATAATATTGAACCATAGTTACACATTTTTTTTAAAGTTCAACGACCCTGGAATAAGAACCCTAGGTCTTTGGTCACTTTAAGCATAATGTAATCTCCCTTAATTATATCTAGTTTTATTGTTGTCTTATATTATGGCTGACATGGTTGCTTTTTTGAGTAATAAATTTACTCCAGTCTTGCATTTTAACAGTGTTGATTTTTACACTGAAAGTATTTCTTGTAAATAACATATTATAGTATTCTGCTTTCTAATCCATTCTGCTCCCTCCTCTATTTTATGGATGAGTGTATAACATTCATGTTCACAGTTGTTTTCTTTTACTTTTTCCTCTTTTGCTACCCCAGCCCCTCTTTCCAAAGAGGATGGTATTGGTCAAAGAGAAGGGCTGTGATCAACACTGGTAATCTATCATTGTAGTGGTTGGCTCCCACTCCTCTGCTTGCCTCTCTTTTCTTTCTTCCCAACCTGGCACCTCAATGACTGGTTCTTATACTTTCTTTCCTCTTAATTCATCTCTCTGTTTGTGATCTATTTTGTGAAGTTGAAATCTATCTTGCTTGTTGCTATTCCCCCCCAGCACTACTCTCCCTCCTAAACTCCCTTCTATGTGTCTCTGCTTTTTCTCTTGTTGAGCTAAAGGGTGTCCAAAAGTCTTAGGCTGTAATCTTAGACTTTTGGGACAGCCTATGTACATTTCCATACCAAATTCTTTTGCACATGTGTGTTTGTGTGTGTATATGTATTCATTCCTCATTTGTCTGGTTTATATGGGAGTGAAATTCGTGAGAAACTGACTCCCTCAATTTCTTCCATGTTTGTATACTTTCTTCTTGCACACTCCACTTATTAGAAAGGGTAAGGTCTTTGGCTTCTTCCTCATTCATTCCTTAATGTATTCCTTTTCCTCTCCATTTTCTTTCTCATATTAAAACCAACAAAATAGAACAAAAACATACCTAAGCCTTATGTTTATCTTTCATAATTTACTCTCTGACCTTTGAAGATGTTGAAATTCTGAAGGGACAGGTGTTTCTTCTCACTTTATTAGAATATAAATATTTCATTATTATTTGCTTTACTAAGTTTCTCTTGTATTCTATATTTATGTTTTAAAGATTCTAACTAGACTTGGTGTTTTGTTGTAGAATTAAACTCAGTTTTAAACTTATTTTTGGTTGTAAGTATGTATGGATTTCCTTTTGGAATTATATTCCAAGATTTTCTCTTTTTTATGGTAATTGTGTTATAGTCTTATATGATCTTGACTGTGGTGTCTTAGTACCTGAAGTCTTTTTTAGTGACTACTTGCAGCATTTTTACTTTAACCTGGGAATTCTAGATCTTGATTATGACATTTCTGGTTGTTTTCAACTTCAGATTTCTTTCAGAAGATAAGCAGTAGATTCTTTCTATTCTCACTTTGCTTCTTTGGTATCATCTATGTTTCCTGTTGTGTTTCTGTCTATCCCCTCCCAGAGAGCCACCCTTATAATAAAGAACTTTAAAAGAAGGAGAAAATAAGTTCAATAAAACTGGGAGCTCAGAGTTAGGAGAGTTAATGGTTCATTTTTCTAACTTCCTAGAGCAGAGAGAATACTTTTATTGGGATTTCTCTAGGTCAATGGTTCTCAAACCTTTTGGTTTTAGGATCCCTTCACATGCTTAAAAATCACTGGGGACCCCAAAAAGTTCTTGTTCATGTGAGTTATATCTATTGATATTTACTGTTTTCAAAATTAAAATTGATCAATTTTAATAATATTTATTTATTCACTACTGATTAGAGAAATGCAAATTGGAACGTATGACCTCACATATATCAGATTGGCTAATACTACAAAAAAGGAAAATGTTGGAGGGGATGTGGGAAAACTGAGACACTAATGCACTGTTCGTGGAGCTGTGAACTGATTTAGCCATTCTGGAGAGCAATTTGGAACTATGCCCAAAGGGCTATAAAACTCTGCTATAAAACTTTGATCCAGCAATACCACCACTAGATCCATATCCCAAAAACATCAAAAAAGGAGGAGGAAGGACCTACTTATACAAAAATATTTGTAGCAGCTCTCTCGCTCTCCCTTTCTCTCACACCCTCTCTCTCTCTCTCTCTCTCTCTCTCTCTCTCTCTCTCTCTCTCTC